>NC_137969.1:81101364-81182890 GCF_963924665.1 Micromys minutus
GAACAAGAAGAACAAGAAGAACAAAAACAAGAACAAGAAGAACAAGAACAAGAACAAGAACCAGGAGAAAATGGAGAAGAACAAGAACAAGAGGAACAAGAAGGACATGAACAAGAACTAGAAGTGGTTATTCATTGTAGAACTGCATTTGCTGAAACTGATATTCAGAATATGGTTTGTTCAATGAGTGTGTTTGAAGAGCTGCTAGTGCAAAGGGATTGGACTTTTACATTGCACAAGGGCCTGAAGAGGTAGTTGCCAAATGCAAGCAATAGCTTTCCTAGTTGGGCAAGCTAGTGCCTGTGATGGCAGGTAATGTTTATCTGTCTGATCACTGTCAGTATCCAGGTACAGGCCAAACATTTTGAGAATTCTGAAGAAGGGTTCTCTATTTACCAGAGAAAAATAAACAGGAGTAAAGTCAATGGTCAACATTTTCCTAGTATTTTACAGAGTCAGGGTCTTAGTAGGTTGTTAGGAATCTACTCACTTTCACAATGCACTGGTTTCTTAGACTTTCCATAACATAATCCCATAAAAGAGCAGCAGAAAATAGCAGCACTTCAAAATCAAGTTATCCTCAAGGTTGCCTCTTCCCTAGGTCTCTGAGTGACTCTGCTTGTGCCTCTTTCTAAGCTTCAGTTGGTGACCTGTACACCTTGGCATTTCCTGCCTAGTAGATGTATCAGTGCAAATTGTCTGCCTGACTACCTGAGTCTTTGCATGGCAATCTTCTGAGACAGGCTGTTGTGTTTAACTGGGGCTCCAGCCCATCCCAGTTTGACTTCACATTAACATAGCTAACCATATCTGTAATGAGCTTACTTCCAAGTAGAGCCACATCATGAGGTAGGCTAGAAATTCAGCCTAGACACAATGAGATTACAAGACCCAGTCTATGAAAAAATACCAGGAGTAACTGGGACAAGCTATGTACCTGCTTGTGCTACGTTATGTATTCTTGCAGCACCATCTGTAAGCTAGAGAGGAGTCTTATTTAAGATATTTATGGCACAGCTATGAAGAAGGAAGTAACCAATCAGAATGGGGCACCCACATATAAAGAAGACATCAATCACTCTAGTTTGCTATGGACAGCAAGTAAACTTCTATGTGATGGTAGGTCGATCTCTCTTTATTCTCTCTCTCTCTCTCTCTCTCTCCCTCCCTCCCTCCCTTCCTCTCTCTTCCTCCCTTCCTCCCTCCCTTCCTCCCCCCTCCTTTCTTTTAGTGTGGAGAAAATGAGAATCAGAAAAGGCCAAGTAACTTGACCAATACCGAACGGCTAATGAGTAGAGAAGTTGGTGTTGGACCCAGATCTTGCTGACTGGAGCCTGGGTCTTCATGGCTGCTCCTCAGCCAGCTTTAATTAGAAGCCACATATCGCTCTCATGAAAAGACTCGCTCTTACATTACCAACACCCTCTTCTCCTGGGTTCAGATTTAGGGCTTCTTGACAGCCGTGACTTTTAGTTTAATGTTTTCTCCACAAATCCAGGCTGTTTCCTTAGAAATTGCTTCAGTCTCTCCTCCTTGGGGGAAAACTTTTCTGATGGCTTTTGATTTATAAGTGCCCAGCCTCCACTTTGACTCAAGCATCAGGGGAAAAAAATCTCCCCCAGTAAACTTTGCAACTAGAGGAGAAACAAAAGGCAGCTTTTAAACCCGCCCCTTCCCAGGAAGAGCCTGGCTCAACCAGCCATTACACAAAGAGCTAGACCTTGGCTTGCTTGGTACATTCTCAATCCCTTTGTACTCTGAACCTCCTCTGAGGCTCAGGTCTTACAAGCCACCACTGACCAGACCACAGGTACTCTACTCACCTCTCTAGCTGCTTTTCTAGAATAAAGCAGAAAAGGGTGTGAGGTATAGTGGATGGAGTCTCCAGCTAGACAAAGTCAGCTCTAGCAGAAGAGGGCAGAAGCAAAGGTATATGAAGTACCCAGTCATCGAATGTACCTTTGGCTTTTTTCAGATTTATGCCAATAACTATTTCAAACTGGCTCTTCTTCCTATGTCCTTGGCTTGGCTTCATCCTCCACTTCTGTCTCCTACTCATCATTGTTACTGAGAATGCTGGTTGTTATGTAGAGGGATGTTTTTGTCTAGATCTTAATACTGGTGACGAGCAAAATTTTGTAAATATTTTTAGGAAGACCCAGCCTGCTGCATTATGCCCGAGAATACTGCATTAGATGACTCTGTCTTCTTTTGCGGTGTCTCACTAGCTCTGAAAAACATGCCCTGCCTTTGGTGTAAAGTCCTGGGGACCCACTAAGGCTAGGTGTACAATCTCTCTTCTCTAAAGATGACTCCGTGGTTCCTCTCTTCCTAATTTCTGCCTATGTATCAGATTGTGGTCAGACAAACTAGTAAAAAGCAAAACTGGAGCCCAGAGTGTCTGTTAATGACATAGACTAGTGATAGGAGACAGAACACTGTGGTCGGGATGTTTACATTCCCCTCCCACCTCCATAAATTTAATGTTGAAATCTTCATACCTAAATTGATAATATTTGGGATCATGGGGATAGTCCCCAATAAACAGGATCAGTGGTCTTATGAAAGATCCTCTAGGGAGACCTCTCAGCCCTTCTATCATGTAAAAGAATGGCTAGAAAGAAGGTGTGTGCTTCATAAGAGCTAGAGAATAGGCTGTTAGACTCAGGATTTGCTAACACCTTGTTCTCTGCTTCCTAGCCCCTTGAATGGTATGAAAGAAATTTCTGCTGCTTATAAACTGCCCACCCTGTGATGTTATTTTACTGTAGCTGCCCAGTAGGTTCAGGCAGTAGAAAAGGAGGGAAAATCAGAGGAGGAAAGCAAAAGGGATACAGGGGAAGCACTAGGAAGACACCTTCTTACCGAGAGTAAGTGGCCGCAGTTCTACAGGTATGATGAGATAACATGATCCCTAGGGGTATGATACACTCCAGGTTCAATGACACACTAACAGTCGTGGGCAAGATAGATGACCAATGACAGGACAAATGAGACTTCAAAGGAGTTGCCGTAACTCAATGGATTGATACTCAAGAAATTGTGCACCTTTATTGATTCATTTCCTCTGCTCCAGCTTCCTTATCAATATAATTATCATGGCCTGTACCAGAGGTGTCTCTGGGCAATTTGTAAGAGGTGGATAACAGGATCGTCCTTAAGGCTGATTTAGTGCTGAGTTAATGAGGTGCTCACTTGTCTCTAGGGAGGTGTGTGGGGAGGCCAAGTCACCTTAGCTGGATGGAAGCCTCTGTACTACTTAAAGTCCTTCTGACATGGCTCTTCTTTCCCTGTCCCTCCCCAAATTTTCCTCTTACTTTATTTCTTCACACCGAAGGAATCTTTGAAGGTTATGATAAAATATTCCACGAGTCATCAGATTTTACAGACACACTGAAGGAAGGAAAGAGCTACAGAAGCTGGGATGAGGTTGGGGACAGGAGTGGAGGAAAGATAGATAGATAGATAGATAGAGAGATAGATAGATAGATAGAGAGAGAGAGAGAGAGAGAGAGAGACAGAGACAGAGACAGACAGACAGAGACAAAGAGACAGAGAGACAGTGACAGAGAGAGCTTTCCCTCTTCCTTTTCTTTTTCCTTGGTCAGAGATGATGGGGAGCAGAAGGGGGACCTCAGGGTGAAACAGGAGAGACTGAATGTGTAGGTGTTGAGCGGGCAGGGAGAGGGCATTCCCCTGGGGGTTGCTAGCCAGTATTCTGCTCAGAGTTCCCAGCTTCTGCCAACCTTAGTCTCCACTTAGTCCCTAGGGCTGATTTATAAACCAGTAGTGCCGTAGTGTATCTGTGGGAAAATGACACTTCTTGTGCTTTCCCCCCCACCCCTGTAAGTTAGAATTAGCTTAAAAATAGTTTCAGCTCTGCCATTGGGATGCTCTGTCACTCAGGGAAAGAGGGTAATTATGAAAGACGAGGGTGTAATGTGATTACAGCCGGCCCCATTGTGTCAGCGGAGACAGTGCTGGCTGTGGGGGGGAGGAAGAACTGGCTGTGTCCATCAGCACTAGGCCTTTATTGGGCCTGTCAGATTTCTGAAAAGAACCCGAGGGCAGAAAACTCCCAGCAGACAGGACTCCATGGCTGGCCAGGAGCTGACAGAAGGACTATGGTTGGGTAAGATGATACACTGCACCTGGCTGGGGTGTTAGCACCCACCGGGCCTGGCAGCCCAGTGCCCCTAATCCTGCACACTTTGATGTATCCACATATGGGAATCTGTAGGAAGAGTCTTTGGTTCAATGCCTACTGGATACACCCTCATTTGCTGTCACACGTCTAGAGCCCTGTATGTACTGGGCTTCGTGTCAGCATGGATTACAGGTATTACAGTGTCTGGGAAGGAAATCTGGCTGCTGTTCTTGTCCTCCGACTTCATCTCGTATTATCTGGGAGAATGCTAATTGCCCTGACCTTCCCCAGCAGCTACTTCCTCATCTGAAAAAAAAATGGGGTCTTGAATAGCAATCAAGGTAATGATATAGAGAACAATCATAATCTCCAGACTGGAAGTGCAAGTGATGGGGAAGTCATCCAGGTTTGGATCCAAGCTTCAAAACACAAATGGCAGGGCTGGGCAAAATCTATTACAGGGGACAGGACTCATTCTGGCCTCTGTGGCAAGATGGAAAATCTTACTTGGAAATTTCAGCCTCAAAATTCTATGATGTACGATCTCAGGGATTTTGTGATTTTTTTTTTAAAGATAGATATCCTATTTAGGAAAGAATTTATTCAATTTTGTAGACTCTGGAGAATTCTTAAGATCTATAGAGCAACTGACAATTCTATATTATATATGGCTCCATTTGATGCTTGCAGCAGCTTATAAGATTATTCCTGTTTTATAGGTGAGGCTGAAGTGTGTGGGTGCTTTGCACAGTTACCTACCTTAACGTAGAGCCAACTGAAACGCAGGTTGGCATTTAACTGAGTACCAGAGGTGTGGCCTCCCTCCCCCATTAGTTGCCTTCATTCTTTAGAAATGGGAGGGGCATAAATAATAGATTGCTAATTAATCTTAACCATCTTGGTTCTTTCAAGATCCTGACCTTTCTCCATCATTAATGACTATTTTTCATCTGTGTTTCTTCAGCTTGGAGAACAGCGTGTCACCATTTGCTGTTCAATTATTCCTCTTGAAGACCCACATCACCTTTCATCTCTCTCTTCTCTCTGTTTAACAAACAGCAAAGAAAGTTCTATTGCAAGAAAGATGGCTAGCTAGCCTGCACTCCAAACTTACAGTTTCTGATTCCTGTCCAAGATTCCTCTCAAAGCAAATTGAACAAATGCTTTAGAATATACGACATGGTCTCTACCCTCATGGAACTTATGTGTCATGGAGGTGACCAGACACATAAAAGACTGAGGAACAAGATGAGGCACTCTAGTTTAGTGTAGTAAACTGAAGATCACTCGTTTTAAGTTTAGCAAGCATCCCAGAGCAAGTAGAGGTTAGTGTGGGAGACGGTGTCCAGAAGCAGTCGTGTCTCCATCCAGATGTGAGGGTTGAAGACAGTGAAGCCTGTGGGACAAAATGGTATAAGCAGGAAAAAACTAGAGGTAAGGATGTCTGGCTTCCAAAGGAATCAGCTTCTTTCTTCATAAAGGCTTAAAATCCCGTGCCTGTGTGCCTGTGTATGTCTATCAGCAAAGGGGCCAGCTGTATATTAATGGTTTCCAGAGCCTCGTGTATATGGACTAGAAGGTCTTGAAGGCTAGATTGGGATTGCAAGTCTTAATAAGTATAAATGTAACTATAGGAACTTATTGCTTGATTTTTGTGACAGTAAAACTCTTTATAAAAACACATCTTAGGAGAAGGTAACTTTTAAAATGATATTTACCCATACCCTGAATAGCACATAGATTTATCTGCTCAAAAAGCTCACATATCAAATTCAATCTGCTTCCAATTATATGGCATAGTTATACTGGAGGTGATCTTTCTAGTAGGAACCAAATAATTATACTCAACTCAGTTCCCTATTAGTTTCTTTAGATGAGTTGAATGTTGGCAGTGGCAACTTATTAAAGCTTGGCCGTAGTGGTCTATGGGAGTTATTGACTTCATTGTGTAAATTATGCCTTTTAGAGCATAAAATAGCACCACCCTGACCCAGAGACTACAAGCAGGTGAATTATGTCTTCTAGTGCATGAAATAACATAATCATTTCCTACTTGAAATTTGAAGATGCCCTGAAAGTAGTGGTGTGTATAGCACACAACTTGCTTAATTAAATTTAGTTATATGCTGGTTGCATGCCAGGAACTGTGCTAGGATCCATCTGAGATGCCAGGGGCCAGCTAGAGAAGTGTCTGGCAAGGATAAACACCAGACCATGGTAAATACCATATCAGAATCACAGAAAAATTCTAGGAATTCAGCATAAGGCAGGCTCTGACTCACTATAAGACTGTAGAAAGGTGACCAGGAAAGGTGACCTTTGAACTAGAGCTTTAAGAACACTAAACATTTTGAGAGAAGGGGCAAATAAAAAAGACAAAGTGAGAGGTATGAGAATGAAGAAGACAATACTCATGGTTGCTGGGGTTGTGGGATATTTAGGGTATCTATTTTCAGAGGTGAAGGGAACTCAGATGTCAGATCATCTTAGTTGGTATCTACAGAAAATTGCCTGGAGGTTTACTCAGCCATAAAGAGAATGAAATTGTGCCATTTGTAGGAAAATGAATGGAAACGGAGATCACCATGTTTAGTGAGACAAGTCAGTGCCACAAAGACAACTATTTTATGTGTTTTCTCCTGAGCAGAAGATGAAGGGAACAGAATGTGGAACTAAAGGGGGCACTATCAGGAACGTGGAAGGGGGAGGAAAATGGTGATGATAGGGATGAGAAAGAGTAACCAGAGATGATATAATAAAGTTATATATAAACAGGAAATGTTCTAATGAAACCCTTTCATACAATTGGTATGAGCTAGCACAAATAAATTAACTTTAAAATAAGCAACAAATCAATGTATTTCTTTTGGTGTCCAAAGATGGTTAAAAATTTTCTAGATCCAAACATGGTTAAGAAATCCAGTGACATTTGTACTTACAATTGGTCTCAAAGATAACTTCTAAAATGAAAAAAAAAATTGCAGTTACTTAACTTGTAAGGTTCAGATTAGCCTTCCTCATTATTTTAGGGATGTTTTTTCAGGGTACCCAATTTCTTTCATTCATTTTCTCCCACTAACTTTCGGATAAAAAGCATTTTGGTCTCCATGAAGGTACGGTCCATCCTCTTTGTTCATTATTGTTAAAAGGGGGCACCTGAGGAATTCAAATGCCATTTTTATGACCGTTAGATCTAGGGTATTTATTGTACAACTGTTGTCTTATAAATGTGTTTGATCTGAACAAAGACAAGAACTGACTATTTAATTATGGGGCTGTGCCTTGATGACATCACTGTTCCTGTGATTTCTTGTTCAGCCCCCTCTTCCCTTTGGGAACTTACTGATGGCAACCGCTCAGCTTCTGTATGCCCTGCCCTAGCTGACTGGCCATGGATGGCCATTTCTCTGCATTTCCATGAAGGCACGTGGCCTGCTGGGAAGGGCTTTTAAACCCAGACGTTTGCTCCTAGCTTGGCTCTGCTAAAAACTAATTTCTTCCATGGTTCCTCCCTTCTTCTGTTAGTCAAATGCCAAAGTAATAGACATGGTACTGGCAATAAATTAATGCCTCCTGAAAACCTGTTTGAAAAGAGGTAGGCCTTAAACCATAAATAACAATGACATTTTCATTTTAACAACAGCCTTCAACTAACCTAACAGTGGACATGCTTCTGTGTGGCTTCCTGTCATAGAAGAGAGCAAGATTCATGGGCTGTAAAAGGTCTCAACATTTTCCCTCACATTGATCTTTTTACTTCTGCCCCTTGGAAAACCATTCAGATGAATCAGAGGAGAACACCTGGCATTTGTGGAGCTCCTTACAGATTTTCAAGATGTTTTCATACACATCAACTTGGTTGGTCCTTCTACTGATATGGGATAAGTGCCCTGTTCCTTCTCACAGGTGAGGAAGAGAGGATTACTCCTATGAATAACAAGTCACAAAACCAAGGCTGAAGAAACCTAGCTTTCTGAGGGCAATCCTGCTATTTCTAATACATTCACTCTCTGTGTACTGCCTCACGGGAGACTAGAAGAACATCGTGACATTAAAACAACAACAACAACAAAAAACCCCAAACCACAATCTTATTTGTTTCTAATGTCTCTGCAAGAAAGTATCTTCTAAACTAAGAACCCAAAAACCAAAACAACAACTTCAGACTTCACTGTCTCTGATGTTCTGATGTAGGTACACTTCCATGCTTGGATGGATAGAGGGCTCTGATAGGGGTGGGAAGAAAGCTCATTATCATGGTCTCTCACTCCCAACCCTGGTGAAGCAGTGGACATTGAAAGAGGCTTACAGGGCTAGGCCCATGTACATCTCCTAGAACAGAGGGAAACCTTGTCACCTCTTCTTTCTCTCTAAGGAATTTATTCAACATTCCTTTTCCAGATTAGAGAGCTATGCCCTGAGAGCCTTGTAGATTTCCCTAGCAACAACTCGAAGTAGGCTTTCTTTTTGGGAGTTTGGGAAAAGCTATCCCTTTGATTCTTTTTTGCATTGTCAAACAGGACTCCCACTGGGAAATCATTAGACTAGCATTCCCTCTGCTGAGCAAGGAATCCCCTTGATTCACTAAGTGGAAAGCTCAGGGTAGGTGAGCTATTTCCCAAAATGGGTCTGACAGCTTTCTATGCCTTATTTATCAGGGGCTGTAATTGAAATGAATTAGGAAATAGGCAGCGATGTGTCTTTGGAATATTCTGGAATATTATACCCTCATTTGCCTACATCTACAGATGTACCTTGAATGATCCAAACTTTTGCTTTGCAAGACAAATCTACAGTATTGACTTAACAATACATATTTATTGCTTTTCTCTAAAATAATAAAATCACTGGGCTCTCCCTAGAAGACTGAAGCCCTTGGAGTGGAAGCTGGCTTTGCATTTGATTTAGGAAGGGGAAATCCTCATCACCTTGCAGGAAAACCTATCAGACAGAATTACTGAATTCAAAGCCTGTGCATTCTACCATCCTGCAATCCCCACGAAGAGCCTATGAGGAACAGGGAGGGCTTTGACTGATACATGCCTAGTCTAGGCACATGTCAGTCTGTCTTAAAGTTCTTTATATACTTGCTCATTTAATTACCACAGCAATTGCATAAACCATTTTATTGTCCCAACTTAACAGCTGAAAAAACAAACAAACAAACAAGCAACAACAACAACAACAACAACAACAACAACAACAAAACCAGAGGTACTGGGAGGTTAAATGATATGCCCATGGAAGTCACAAAGTCCTTAGACATGGGTACCAAGATTCCAACACTTTACTCCCAAGTCTTTGGGTATCAAGTGGTACTCCTGTGGGCTGAGAAACGGTCTTTCAGTTCGTGTTTTAAGTGTGACAATCATTTTCTTTACTGAACTCTAGCGGAACTACACTTATCATAGCAGCTATCTGCAGAGTTGTTTGTTTCCCCTGAAGAAAAGCTCCCTAGAGGGCAGGGCAATCTTTCATCCCAGCATCTGGCACAGTGCCTTAAGTCTGATATATCACCTCCCTACTCACGCTCTTACACAGTGCACATGGTACACTTTCGGTCCGACTTACCAACTGGGGCGTCTCACCTATCCTCACCAATATGTCTTTTCCGATTTTTAACTTTCTAAAATGTTCCTCTCGGTCCTGTTACAAGGGGCTGGGAGAGGATGCTCTGTAGTGTGGGTAACCTGAAAGGACCAAGACACATTGTCCTGCTAGCTATCAGCACTCTTTGTGTGACACACGTCCTACAGACCTGGATTCAGGCTTTCTCACTGATAGCACTAGGATTACAAGTCTTCCGCCCTAACTTTGTTGTGATTGCTGCTGCCTGCCACATTGTGGCTTCTTATTGACCTTGGCCACGAGCACCACCACCCATATCTCGTAGTTGTCTTTCCCATCAGATGCCCACCTTCACTGAGAGGCTTGTTTCTTTGACTACTCAATGCTGTCAGTCTCCCATAGATTTACTTGCTTCTTTTAGAAACAAAGGAGAAAGCTGTCTATTTTGCCCTTGGATTTGATGGAGAATATTGTCTGCTCGGGGGTTATGGAGAGGCCCCTCTAAGGGGTTATCTTAGGGAGGTTTGGGAGAGAAATTGTCGGGTGGACAGGACACTGTGCTTTGGAGACCCAGTGCCTGTGTCTTCTGTCATTTTCATATATGGCTTCATGAGCTTGAGTAGTCATGTGACAATTTTGAATCTCATTTTATCTGTGGAGTGGGGACAACTTTATGCTTATGAGAGTGATTTATTACATGAACTATGGTGTGTCAGGTAATTGATTGTAAGGTGAGATCAGCTGTTAATACATACAAATGAAAGAGCACATGTTTGCCATTGATTTGCACAGTAGAGGTTCATTCTGGGACATCCAGATGTGGAGTCATCTTCCTCCCCATTCTCTCAGCACCGGCATTAGAGAATGTGCAAACGAGACCATGAGTCATCCGTCTGCTAAATTAATCATCGCCCTGATCAGAGCTGAGGATACTTGGGTAACTTCGTGTGACAAATCTCTTTGTACCATTTGTGGTGGTAGTGCTTCTTGACCCATAAGTGAAGGAACATGGTTTCGTGCAGATGATTGACAACCCCCAGGAACGGTCAACTCTCCTTCCTAAGTGGGACTGATTAGAGTGTGGATCAAGACCACAATCCCTTAGGAATTCCAAAGATTCCTAAATTATTCACTGGTTGTTCTTGGGTTCTATAATCCCTGAAATGGGACTTTAAGAAGCCATGAAGCACCAGGAGTTAAAGCAACTCACTCAGCTTCATGTTAGGCCTCAGAGAAAAGCATCAGGGTTCCTTCCATGCCATAGTTTTGTCCTGAGCTGGATGAGAGTGTGATCCTAGGTAGGACTGAGGAGGATAATATGCTATGGTTTGAATGTGATCACCTACAATTTACACTTTGGAAACGTAGTTCCTGCATTAGTTTTGGGAGGTTTAGAATTAGATGAGGTCATGAGGATAAGCCTACCATGATGGCAGTGGTGCCTTTTTAAGGAGTGGAAGAGAGATGGAGCTAACAAACTTCCTGAGACGCCGGGGTGACGATACAGCAAGAGGCCTTCTCTCTGAGGACTAGCTTTCATAGTGACAAAAGGTACTGTGCAAGGTGCCAAGGGAGGAAAGCAAGCAGCAGGTCTACTTAGCTGTGACACCTATAGACCACAGTAATGACCAGAATGTTACAGTAACCCCATAGGTATGTGGCAAGAACCTTCCCCTAATGAGTAAAGATTTCAGGGGACCAATCACTCCTGCCAGGAGTAGGCAGGAATTCAGGGATGGAGAAAGAGAGGAGGAAGAAGGAGGAGGATGGGAAAGATGGTGCAGACAACATTTAGGTAGGGGAGGCCCCAAGTTCAGGTGATGGATCTGTTGGGATATGCTACCAGAGGATTTATAACTATGGATTATTACAGGACAATTTGTCTTATCTAGGTGGGCAGTTTATATCATTATCAATTGGCTCTGAGTTTATTCTGTAGATGGGGGTGAGAAGTCACTGATATAAGTATGATTGCTACATTACAAGCCTCAAGAGTTTTGATGTTGCTGGGTTGCTGGAAATGTAAGCAGAGTCCACAGCAGAGAGCCGTGAGAGCGTGACCACTGCTGGGGCCAAAGAGTAGCCAGCACTAACATGGGGCGGTCCATGGGGGTAGAGGGGAGCAGGAGGTAGTGTGGCATGGTGTCTACAACCTTTCAACATTGTTTAATATCTTTCGCTGCATAGGTGAAATAGTGGCACTCATTTCTTGGTGGTAACCAACAACTCTCTAAATAGCCAAGGATGTGCCAAGGTGGGGATCCTGCCTAGTCCTGGAAACCTAGCCAAGTAGCAGGGCTAGTGTGGCCATAGATTAGCATGGCCATAGATCTTAGAGGGGAAGCCACCGTCACCAATATTTATTCTTATGCCCGCAGATAACTGTTGGTCTCATCCTTTATCAAGGAAACTTCTTTTTGCAACACAGATATCATTACAGAAAACCACAACTGGTCAAAATGCAAAGAACACATAATTATTGGAAGCCTATCCACAAATGATATATCTATATCAACTCCTGCTAATGTGAACAAGGAAATCTTACAGGGCTCCAACACTAGACAAAGAATACAAACAACAAATGGCTGACAAAAGAGGGAGAAATAGTCTTTCCCCAAAATGAATTTTCTAATTATTTATCCAACAAAAAGCAATCCTCCCAGAAATTATATTTATATAATTATATATATATATAATTTACATAATACACTAAACAGTTGAAAAGATTGTATTTATATACTTAGGTGTACATGTTTATACACACACACAAATATATATATATATATATATATATATATATATATAAAACAATAACAATCAAAGAAAGAGTAGTTATGAATTTGAGAGGGAGCAAATGGGGTTCATGAGAGAAGTTTGAGAGAAAAAAATATAATTATATTTTAATTAAAAAGGAAAATATTTGAAAATATTTAAATAAAAACTTCTTGAAGAGACAAGCCATAGCTTGAGGCTTGGGTATTGTATAGGCGTGAAGTCTAGTCAAATTGTACTGACTGCATAGCTGTGTATAAATGATGTATTTTTGGACTCTCACTTATAATTTTACCATTTATCTCATATGGTTATTTTAATAATTTAATACATAATGGATATTAAGCACTTACAAAGGGACCACCAGAAAATATGCACTCTTAAAAATGTTGGAGCCCATCTAGCAAGTACCTTCCAGGTCCGTTGTGGGACTCAGGCTAAATGAGGTTTTGCCAACAGGCATGCTCAATACAAACATCTTGGGTCATTGATGAGCATGGGAACAGAATTAATTTGGGGGAAACCTTGTTATTGAGTTCCTGAAGAAGTGTCCTTCCAAACTATAAAAATGTCTCCCAGTGACAATGATGGCAGCTAGGAGCAATGAGCTCTGCTCATCTTCCTTCTCCCCATGGATTGCCTACTGCCTCTGCACTGGGATTTGTAAAGTCTAGCATTTATTCAGAATCAGTATAGACTTGTTAGAAACAGAAGGATCCACTGTTAACTTTTCCAAAACAATATTGAAGGCAAGTGAGTTGTCCCAATCCAGGAGGCCATGACTTCTGTGGCCTTGCATTAACAGGGTAAGGTCAAGACTATCTTAGATGACCTCAGCTCCTGCTCCTGTAAGGCAGAGCTTATTTAATCATAGATTGGCAGAGTGTGTCTGGGTCTTACATCAACCAGAAACAGGGCCTTTGACTCTCCAAAGGAAGCTGTTTTGGAGGCCTGCTGTGATTGGTGAGACTCAGCTTCCAGAAAGGTACAGCCACCTCGTTTATAAAAAATATAATTACCCCAAGGGACAGGAAATTTGTAGCTGTAAAGCTGAGAATAGACTGCAGAAGAATGTTTCCTGCTATGAGCTGAAGGAAGAAAAACATTTTCATGTATAAAATTAGTAACTGGAGGTCTAATTTGCTTATAAGATGCTTGCTGGACAACTTGATGGTGGGATGTTGTATTGGCTTACTGAATCAACTACCAGGGCTCCAGTCAGTGCTTGCTTAGGTTGGATGTTGATGCTGTCGCTGCTTCCTGAGCCAGCCTCCATATTTTCATGACTCATAGATGAATTAAAAGACAGAAGAGAGCAGCTCTTTTGATACTTAGTGCAAGCCCAGGGGAAGTGGGATAGTTTCTGTGGGCTGAACTCGAAAGCTACAGCATTAGCCTGGCTTTTCTTTAAATCCTCCTAGTCAGACACAAACCATAGTCTTTTAGTTTATGTTAGAATGCACTGATGTAGAAAAGCCTTGACTCATAATTTAGAAAATGGATGTTCAAACAACTATGCTCTATTGGCTATAAAATGTACTTTTTATGTAATATACTAACGCATCTGTATTAACTGGCATGTAAATAATATATATGTGCATATATATTATTAATTGAAACCAAAATTTCATAGAATGAGTCTTTCCTCAACTAAATTATCACAATTCAATTTTCTACTATTTATTCTGTCCTTATTTTGAAACTATGAATTCTAGTCCACTAAATTGATTTTGTGGTTCTTGGACATATCACACAATCCTTCTTTTTTAATGTTTGTTAATGTTATGATTTTTATTATTTTATTTGTTTATCCTCAAATGTTCCCAGAGTTCCTGGGTTTTGACAAACGGTTGGTCAGATCAAATTAGTGAAGGAAATGTCCATTTGCTTCTCTGAGGCATATTTGCTTGCAATTGTCTGTTCTGGTTCCGTGTGGGGATTAAACACAGCCTTGCCTACAGTGTGCTGTCAGACAGGAGCTAATTCAGCTTCAGTGTTCTACATCACAGAGAAATTCTTCCATATTTACAGCCTCAGGCAGCAGGCAAGCCCTCCAGTTTCTGTTGAAGCTAAGGATAGTGACCATCTCCTTTTCACACAAGTGGAAGTCAAAGACCTGAATGTTCTCCTGTATATGAGCTGGCGTCACCACCACACATACATTCTCTGGATGTGGAACCGAATCAGAACCTGGGCTAAGGTTTTTTTGTGCTTTGCGGCAATCTCTTTAAATTTGGGGTCTTCTAATAGTGAAGGGTCCTCTGGCTTGGCGCTAGACCTGTCTGGGGACCCCAGGGTACTGTAGGCTGTGACAGTGATGCCCTTGGAGTGACAGTACTGGATCAGTTTTTTCTGGGTGAGGTAAGAGTGGCACTCGACCTGGTAGGTCACTGGCTTATCTTTCAGTCCAGGCTTGTTCAGGAGCCTTTCAATCTGGAAGTGGTTGAATTGGAGGACACCCAGAGCTTTTACTAGCCCCTGGTCCACCAGTCCCTCCATACCCTCCCAGGGTGCTGAGAATGTTTTTACCAGGGAGAATATTGCATTGATTGTCTTTGGGGAATAACTCCTTTCCTGGCTGAAATCCCTGTGGCCAGTAAATAAGATAGAAGTTCAAATAGTCCAGCTTCAGATCTGTGAGGGTCTTCTGAAAGGCTTCCTTTAGCTGTTTTATCTCAAAGCAGGTGGAGCACAACTTGATGATGTGCTCCTCCCGCCTCACAGTCTTCTCTCTGCTCTTCTCTTGGATGCTGTCCCCCACCTTATCACACACTGTCAATATGGCGGTACCCAGAATCAATGGCCGCCGTCACAGCTTCTTTGACTTAGTTTGGGGGAGACTTCCAGGTGCCCAGACCCATAATGGGCATCTTGGCGTTGGTACTGAGCTCCACAAAGGTGGCCATAGTTGCAGATGTCTGAGAGCAGATGCCTATGTTCCATATCACACAATCTTAAAACCTTTCCGTTAGAAGAATGCTGTCCAACAAACATAGTACAAACCACTGAATGTGAGTCACAACTGCAACTTTCAGTTCTCTAGGAGCCAAATTAAGTGGGTAAAAATGAACATGTACAATTCATTTTGATAATATATTTTACACTGCTAAAATGTATAGTTGGAATAAACTATTTTGGAAAGGAGTAGACATAAAAATGACCAGTGTGATATTTTTCTTTTGTGGCCATTCTGTCTTTGGAACATGGTGGGTATCTTACTGCACTTAAAGAAAGAATGTGTCATACCTTAAGTGCCCAATAGTCCTGCAGAGCTTGTGGCTGTGTTATGAAGCAGGCTGGCGGTAGCAGACAGTTTGGGAAGATGAGCCAAGCATTTATTGTGGTGTTTACAGGGTTATGAGGTACTGAAAACAAGTTTTCTCTTTCTTTTTCTTTTTCTGTTCTTTTTTTTTTTTTTTTTAGCTGCAATTCCCAGGCACCAGAAAATTTATTGCAAAAGAATAAACTTTGGATTGGAGTATATGTTTACTAGTAAATGCCCCATCTACCCATGTGTTTTTGAGAATGAACATAGGCAAAGGCTAATAAGAAGAGAATTCTTCCTTTACAAGTAAACCTCAAAATGTGTACGGGAGCAAAAACTTTTAGGCAGTAATTGTGTCCTATTAAATCAATGAGTTGGCACAGAAGGTTTTAAAAATAATAGTGTGTGCCTCTGTGTGTGTGTGTGTGTGTGTGTGTGTGTGTGTGTGCCTGCACTTATGCTTATGCCACAGCATGTTTAAGGAGGTCAGAGGGCACGCTGCAGGAGTCAGGTATCTCCTTTTACCGTATAGATCCTGGGGAATCAAACTTAGGTTTTCAGTCTTGGTGGCAAGTGCCTTTACTCAATGACTCATCTCACTGGCTCCCTGAAGGAATTTTTGAGAGTGTCTGATCCTTACTGCCAGGAGTTTAATTTGGCTAGGGGTTGCTCTCTTCTATTACTCTTCATTTTACCCTTTCTGCATGGTGGAATAGCTCATGTACTCCGCATGCCCATGCTGGCCAGCATAGCCTACCCCCTGTAGGAGATATGACTAAGAGAATTGATGGAACACAATGTGGCTGTGTTTCAAATGCTGCTGAGATTATTGTTGTTGACGATGACAAGACTAGCAGCCAATATTTACAACAGCCTTTAAAATTAAGACTTGCTTACAGATACATCATCTGGTTTAATTTTCTGAGCAGCCCTGTAAGTTGACATTGTTACTATCATCTTTTTTTTTTTATATTGAGGAAACTAAGACTCCAGGTGGTTAGGTAAATTGCTCAAGATTGTACCTTTGCTTAAATCAGCAAATAGTTCTTGAACACTTATCAGGAACAACACCACACTGTGGTCGTTTAACAGGAGATAAATTAAAAGCTGTTGTTGAAAATGTAATTCAAACACAAATCTTTTCTGTCAGGATTTCAAGTTTTTCCTTCCGTCATCTGCTGCATTTCATATGTGTAGAAATGCTCACTACAGTCTTGGGTTATTCTTGATCTGACTTTTCTATCATCCATCATTAGTCATTTAAGCAACTGGCTGGTTAGCCAAAGACAGAATGCATTGTTTTCCATGCTTACCAGCTTACTTTAAATTCATTTTACTCCCTGGAAATGAACAACTCATCTCTAGATTTCAGTGATCTCCATTTATACTGGGAGAGCTAACACAGAAAAGCTGAACCTGAGCTTTTGTAAGACCCACCCTTCAGTTTTCAAAGCTGAGTTCTCACAAGTTATTTTTTATGATGCTTTAGAACCCTCTATAGCACTAGATCTCTTTTTTAGCACTAGATCTTAATTGAAGCTAAGCCAACAAACAAACACACAAACAAGCAAATAAAAAAAAATAAGTGCCTGAAGGGGCTTCCTTGGGTCCAATAAATGCAAGAATCTGATAAATCAATAGAATTCAGTACATTTTTTTATAGAAAATATAAAGTCCCTACAATACAGATGTGTTTGTAAACCAGCAAGAGAGAGGTGGATGTAAGTGCAGATTTAGAACGAAGATGTAGATGAGGAAACAGATACTGAATAGGCAGAGAGTGAAAGGGACCATCATGGAGAGGTTAACTGAGTAGACTCAGGGTTTGGTTCGCCACGAAGCCCTGAACATAGCAGTTGCTGGTTGGGTGACTTCTTTTGCTTCAGTTTTTTTCCTCTCTGACATGGGCATAAGAATGGGGTTGGACACAGACTTCAAATCATGAGGTTAGAGAATAGTGTGTGGGGATTGGTTAGGAGGTAGAGAAACCGAGCTGGAGAACTGAGAGTACAGTATTCTTCCAGTAGTGATGTGCTGGCCCCGTGTTTGCTGTCCTGCAGAACACAGCATCCATCCCCCCAACCCTGTGCTGGTCGGTGCTTTTCCTTTGTGCCTGAAGAATGTCAGGGTTTTTTTTTCACCTCTTAAATCCTTCAAATATTTTTCTCTCCTTCCTTTTCATTGTCTTTGGATAAAGTTTCTTTGTATCTACCATATAGTGAAGAAGGCTCACTGAAATGCTGTTAGAGAAAGCAGTGTATACCAGAATAAAGGTTGCTTTCATAGTCTGCCACAAAAAAGTACTGTTTTGTAAGAGAAGAAATTTCATTTTAATTCTTGTCAGCATTTTGAAGTCTCTCTGGGGTCCAATTTGAGAATCCTTATTTTGCAGGTATGTATGTGGACTGGGGGAGGTGTTTAACCTCATCATCTACTTTTTCTCGTCGGAGTACCTATTTCAAGAGTGAAGTTCCCAAAAGGCCTACATCCTGTATATTCATTTGCATGACATTTAGCACGGACATTCTCCAAACTGCTTTTCACTAACAGACTGTATCAAAAGCATCTTTAGAGAAGAGAAAATCAACTGAGAAAAACATCAGACTCTGGAGACCTGCTTTGGATGCTGTTTTTAGTACAGGTTTATTATTTTAAAGGCTATTTAGGTTTGCATTTCACATGTATGGTGCTGAGAAATAGTAGACATTATTTTCTGTGTTTAATAAGAATTATTTAGTTTTCTATCATTTGTAGAGAGCAATGGTTACGTTAATCTAAAAGATTGGACAACACAGGTTATTCTACATGAGCTTAAATCCCAAGGTTTTACTATGGACAGCACATTCTTTTTCAAATTGATTAATTTATTTTATAAAAAATTATTATAGCTCACAAAATCTGTTACATAATAATATATGATGAATACATTTTCCCTCTTTCTTTCTTTCTTTCTTTCTTTCTTTCTTTCTTTCTTTCTTTCTTTCTTTTCTAAGAACTGAGGCTTACATATTTTGACCTTCCATCTTTTTGAGCTTCATATGGTCTGAGAGTTGTTTCTTGGGTATTCAGAGCTTCCTAGGGCTAGTACCCAATTATCAGTGAGTGCATACTATGTGTATTCTTTTGTGACTGGGTTACCTCACTCAGGATGATATTCACTAGTTCCATCCATTTTCCTAGGAATTTTGTTAATTCATTGTTTCTAATAGCTGATTAGTACTCAATTGTGTAAAAATGTACCACAATTTCTGTATCCATTCCTCTACTGAAGGACATCTGGGTTGTTTTCCAGCTTCTGATTATTATAAATAAGGCTGCTAGGAACATGGTGCTGCATGTGTCCTTATTATATATTGGCACATCTTTGGGGTATATGCCCAGAAGTGGAATAGCTGGGTCTTCAGGTAGGACTATGTCCAATTTTCTAAAGAATTGCCAGACTGATTTTCAGAGTGGTTGTACCAGCTTAGAAGCCCACCAACAGTGAAGGAGTGTTCCTCTTTATCTACATCCTTGCCAGCATCTGCTTTCATCTGAGTTTTTTATCTTAGCCATTCTGATTGGTGTGAGGTGGAATCTCAGGGTTTTTTTGATTTGCATTTCCCTAATGACTAGGGATGTTGAGCATTTCTTTAGGTGCTTCTCAACAATTCTGTATTCCTCAGTTGAGAATTCTTTGTTTAGCTCTGTACCCCATTTTTTAAATAGAATTGTTTGATTCTCTGGAGTCTAACGTTTTTAGTTTTTTTTATGTATTTGATATCAGACCTCTATCAGATTTGGGATTGGTAAAGATCCTTTCCCAGTCTGTTGGCTGCCATTTTGTTTTCTTGACAGTGTCCTTAGCCTTACAGAAACTTTGCAACCTTATGAGGTCCCGTTTATTGACTCTTGATCTTAGAGCATAGGCCATTGGTACTCTGTTCAGGAAAATTTCCCCTGTGCCTATGTGTTCTAAGCTTCCACCCCCCTTTCTCTTCTAATAGTTTCAGTGTACATGGTTTTATGTGGAGATCTTTGATCTACTTGCACTGGAATTTTATACAAGGAAGTAAGAAAGGATTGATTTGTAGTCTTCTGCATGCTGACTGCCAGTTGAACCAACACCATTTTTTAAAGAGGCTGTCCTGTTTTCATTGAATGTTTTTAGCTTCTTTGTGATCAAGTGACCATATGTGTGAGGGTTCATTTTTGGATCTTCAATTCTGTTTCACTCACATACCTGCCTATCACTGTACCAATACCATGTGTTTTTTTTAAGGGTTTTTTTGTTTATTTATTTATTTTTTAATCACAATTGCAATATAGCTTGAGGTCAGGGATGGTGATTCCCACAGAAGTTTTCTTGTTGAGAAAAGATTCCCTTATCCTAGGTTTTTTGTTATTCCAGATGAATTTGCAAATTGCTCCTTCCAACTCTGTGAAGAATTGAGCTGGAATTTTGATGGGAATTGCATTAAATATGTATATTTCTTTTGGTAAGATGGCCATTTTTGCAATGTTGAACCTTCCAATCCATGAGCATGGGAGCTCTTTCATCTTCTGAGATCTTCTTCAATTTCCTTCTTCAGAGATTTAAAGTTCTTGTCATACAGGTCTTTCACTTGCTTAGTTAGGGTCACACCAAGGTATTTCATATTGTTTGTGACTATTGTGAAGGGTATCTTTCCCCTAATTTCTTTCTCAGCATGTTTGTCCTTTGAGTAGAGGAAGGCTACTGATTTGTTTGAGTTAATTTTATATCCAACCACTTTGCTGAAGTTGTTTATCAGCTATAAAAGTTCTCTGGTAAAATTTTTGGGGTCACTTAAGCACACTATCATGTCTTCGGCCAATAATGATATTTTGACTTCTTTCTTTCCGATTTGTATCCCTTTGACTTCCTTTTGTTGTCTAATTACTCTGGCCAGGACTTCCAGTACTATACTGAATAGGTAGGGGGAGAGTGGGCAGCTTTATCTAGTCCCTGATTTTAGTGTGATTGTTTCCAGTTTCTCACCGTTAAGTTTGATGTTGGCTTCTGGTTTGCTGTTTATCGCTTTTACTATATTTAGGTATAGTCCTTGGATTCCTGCTTTTTCCAAGACTATAACATGATGGGGTGTTGAATTTTGTCAAATACTTTCTCAGCATCCAGTGATATGATCATGTGTTTTTTTTTTTTTTCTCTGAGTTTGTTCATATGGTGGAATACGTTGATGGATTTCCGTGTATTGTACCATCCCTGCATCCCAGGGATGAAGCCTATTGATCATGGTGAATCATTTTGATGTGTTCTTGAATTCTGTTTGCAAGAATTTTATTGAGTATTTTTGCGTCAGTGTTCATGAAGGTGACTTGTATTAGGTTCCCTTTCCTTGTAGGGTTTTTGTGTGGTTTAGGAATGAGAATAATTGTAGCTTCGAAGAATGAGCTGGGTTGTGTTCCCTCTGTCTCTATTTTGTGGAATAGTTTGGAGAGTATTGGTATTAGCTCTTCTATGAAGGTCTGATAGAATTCTGCACTGAACCCATCTTGTCCTGGGCTTTTTTTTTTTTTTTTTTTTTTTTTTTTTTTTTTTTTTTTTTTTTGGTTTGGGAGGCTTTTGATGACTCCTTCTATTCTTTTAGGTGTTATGGGGCTGTTTAGATGGTTTATCTGATTCTGAGTTAACTTTGGTTTCTGATCTCTGTCTAGAAATTTGTCAATTTCCTCTAGATTTTCCAGTTTTGGTGAGTATAGGCTTTTGTAGTAGGATCTGATGATTTCTTGAATTTTCTCAATTTCTGTTTTTATGTCTTCTTTTTCATTTCTGATTTTGTTCCTTTGCATGTTCTCTCTGTGCCCTCTAGTTAGTCTAAGAGTTTATCAATCTTGTTGAATTTTTCAAAAAACCAGCTTCTGGTTTTGTTGATTCTTTTTATGGTTCTTTTTGTTTCTACTTGGTTGATTTGTGCTCTGAATTTGATTATTTTCTGCCACCTACTCCTCTTGGGTGTATCTCCTTTTTTTTTTTTTTTTTTTTTTTTTTTTTTTTTTTTTTTGTTCTAGAGCTTTCATCTGTGCTGGCAAGCTGCTTGTGTATGCTCTCTCCAGTTTCTTTTTGAAGGCACTCAGCTGTGAGTTTTCCTCTTGGTATTGCTTTTATTTCATCTCATGGGTCTGGGTATGTTGTGCCTTAATTTTAATTAAATTCTAAAAAATTCTTAATTTCTTTTTTGGCCATGTTATCATTGAGCAGGGCATTGTTCGGTTTCCATGTGTATGTGGGCTTTTTGTTGTCTTTGTTGTTATTAAAGACAAGCCTTAGTTCATGGTGATCTGATAGAATGCATGGAATTATTCCAATCATTTTATATCTGTTGAGGCTTGTTTTGTGACTAACTATATGGTCAATTTTGGGAAAGGTCCTATGAGGTGCTGAGAAGAAGGTGTATTCTTTTGTTTTAGGATGAAATGTTCTGTAAATGTCTGTTAATTCCAATTGGTTCACAACCTCTGCTAATTTCACTGTGTCTCTGTTCAGTTTTTGCTTCCATGATCTGTCCACTGATGAGAGTGGGGTGTTGAAGTCTCCCACTATTATTGTGTGTGGTGCAATATGTGCTTTGAGCTTTAGTAGGGTGTCTTTTATGAATGTGAGTGCTCTTGTATTTGGAATATAAATGTTCAGGATTGAGAATCTTGATAGATTTTTCTGGTAATGAGTAAAAAGTGTCTTTCCTTATTTTTTTTTGATAACTTTTGGTTGAAAATCTATTTTATTCGATATTAGAATGGCTACTCCAGCTTGTTTCTTCTGGCCATTTGCTTGGAAGCTTTCTTTCCAGCCTTTTACTCTGAGATAGGATCTGTCTTTGTCTCTGAGATGAGTTTCCTGTATGCAGCAAAACGCTGGATTTTGTTTACGTAACCAGTCTGATACTCTATGTCTCTTTATTGGGGAATTGAGTTTATTAATGTTAACAGATATTAAGGAATTGTGATTGTTTTTTTTCCCTGTTATTTTTGTTGTTAGAGGTAGAATTATGTTTGTGTGTCCTTTTTTTTTTTTTTTTTTTTTTTTTTTTTTTTTTTTTTTTGGTTTTCTTGCATAGTTATTTTCTTGCTTTTCCTAGGGTGTAGTTTCTTTCCTTGTGTTGAATTTTCCATCTATTATCCTTTGTAAGGCTGGATTTGTGGTCAGATATTGTGTAAATTTGGTTTTGTCCTGGAATATCTTGGTCTCTCTCTCAAAGGTAATTGAGAGTTTTGCTGGAAATAGTAACCTGGACTATAGTAACTTGTGTTCTCTTAGAGTCTGTATGGTGTCTGTCCAGAATCTTCTAGCTTTCATAGTTTCTGTCAAGAAGTCTAGTATAATTCTGATTGGTCTGCCTTTATATATTACATATTCTTTATTTCTTACTGCTTTTAGTATTCTTTCTTTGTTTTGAACATTTGGTGTTTTGAGTATTATGTGTTGGAAAGAATTTCTTTTCTGGTCCAATCTATTTGGAGTTCTGTAGGTTTCTTGTATGTTCATGGTCATCTCGTTCTTAAGGGTAGGGAAATTTTCTTCTATGATTTTGTTGAAGATATTTATTGTGTCTTTTAGTTGATATTTGCTCCCTCTTCTACACCTATTATTCTTAGATTTGGTCATCTCAATGTGTTCTGGATCTCCTGGACATTTTGGGTTAGGAGCTTTTTGTTTTTTGCATCTTCTCTGACTGTTTTGTTTATGTTTTCTATGTTGTCTTCAACGCCTGATATCCTCTCTTCTATCTCTCATAGTCTATTGGGGGTTGATTGTATGTATGACTCTTAATTTCTTTCTTAGTTTTTCTATCCAGAATTGTCTTTTTTTGTGATTTCTTTACTGTATCTATTTCCATTTTCAGTTCCTTCACCTGTTTGGTTGTGTTTTTCTATAGTTCTTTGAATAATATCTCCTGGTTCTTCTGTAATTGTTTAAGGAAGTTATTCATGTGCTTCTCAAAGATCTCCATCATCACTGTGAAGTACGATTTTAAGCCTAAATCTTGTTTTTTCTGGAGTGTTGGGAAATCAACTACTTGCTGTTGTGGGAGAACTGGGTTCTGATGTTGCCAAGTTGTTTTGGTTTCATTGCTTGGGTTTTTGGGCTTTCCAAGGTTCTTTCCTCTTGCCATCTTGTTGTCAGTGATTGTAGGTGATCTTTTTGTTTTTGACTGGTACTCATCTCTCCTGTGGGTCTGAAGGTCTCAGGAGGGAGATTGCTACTGGGTGTTTGGCTCTTTGTGGGCAAACAGTGAGTTCTAATGTCAGTGACTCAGTTCTGTCTTCATGGACTCAGGTGTGAGAGCTCTTTTGAGGCTGTTCTGGAAGCTCAGCTTTCTGCCTACAGGTCTTGAGTCTTAATGGCAGAGACCCGGCTCTTTCTCTATGCCAAATAGGACCTTTTTCCAGAGAGCACCATGCTCCCTGTACTCTGAGAATTCCCTGTGTTCCCTCACTGGACACCTTGCAGGCTTATGTGTCAGGCTCATCCTTGGTCCAGGTGGAAAAGTACCTGTTGAGTTGATCTGGGAGCTCAGCCTCCCAAGGGCAGATCCCGAGTCCTGGTGGTGGAGACCTAGCCCTCTCTGTGGGCCAGAAAGCAGCACATTCTTTCTATTCTCCCCTTTTCTCTTCCTACTGTGGAGGTTGAACTAGTATTTCTTTAGTAGTATAGAAAGGTCCAGGATATAAATCATCTCACTGGAATGACAATCTGTCTTAATTGTGTTTCTATTGCTTCTATAAAACAGCATGACCGAGAGTTGCTTGGGGAAGAGTTTATTTGGCCCTCCCACATTAATTATTAATGAAGAAAATGCTCTACAGGCTTTCCTACAGCTAATGCTATAAAGGCATTTTATCAATTAACATTTCTTCTTTCTAGATGTGTCTAGGTTTGTGTCAACTTGATAAAAACCACTGGTACAGCATCTTTCCCTTCTCATAGCTAGGAAAGCTTCCTCTGGTTGTAGATTGTCTTGTAGTAGAGTCAGATTCGAGGCAGAAGAGGAGGAACCAATGCTCTGGAAGAGTCATATAAGAAATGGTGGCCATCATGCTGATTTTGTTTCCTAAAATCCAGGACACAAAGCTGAGGAAAACCCATGCTTGCTTCTGTAGCAAGTGACTATTCCATAAGTAACTAGTATGAAGACTGGCCAATCCCAGATCCCACAAATAAGACCACTATTCTCTTGCTCTTTCTGAAAGCTATGGATGGCGACAGCAACACAAGTGTCTCCATCAAGGCTTGAAATCTCATTGCTACAAATGGCAAGATCCAAGAAGTAATCATGGGTTAGAAATGGAGAACCCTATGCAAAGAGAAGGAGAGTGGCTGAGATTGTTGACTGGGTGTCTTAAAGCAAGAGCTGTGTGTCATGGATGAAGGGCATAGCACAGAAAATACTGTTGCAAAAGCTGGTCTGGAAGGAGTCATTTAACCTGGTGGCAATGTCAACATTTGTGATGCACTGACCTTATTTATGGTAAAGGTCTCTGTGTATTGATCTGATGAAAGATAATGGTCCAGGAGGCCCAAAGACAGAGAACTATGGGTCCCCTTTTCTAGGCAGCATAGAGAAGGAGTTAAAGTATAAGAAGCAGGGAACCCCACACCTGGGAAAGCACAGGGGAAACCAACCAAACAAGCAAACAAACACAGCCCTAGAAAAAGACAGCACATTCTTACCCACATAGCAACTATCATTCATAAGGAAGTGCCTGGCATTTTGTGTAACTGAAAACATTTCAGTAACACTTTCCTTCCTCTTTTCTGTAGCTTTTTCTTTATTTCTCCTTTTTATCTTATTTTCTCATTGTTTTCTACCCTTCTTTAATCTTTTCTCTTTGTCCACGTTCTCTTTTTCTTTTCTCTTAAGTCTCCCCCCTGCCCCCCATTTTTAAGGTCCACATGTCCTCTGTTTGCTAACATCATAGTTTACTTTTTAAATAATGACATTATGTTATATTATACAGTTAGGTTATGGGTCCCACTCATGTCCTCTGTTCCTCATTTGGGTGCAGCATAATTGGAGCCAAGACTGCTAGACTCGTTCCTATCTTTCCTTGTGGTCATTTGCACATAATATGTGGGGACATTCATTTTCTGCACTACTTCTTACTAGGAGTGGTCAGGTGATCAAGATAGGGACATTGAAATGTATGAGAATGTGAGTACTTTACACTTGTAGGGAGTGGACCAGATGAAATTTGCACCCACTCAGCCCTTCTACTGTTTTTCCTCCTGTTTTTGGCTGGTGTCATGGGCTTGATGTCTGGAGACATAAGAGCCATCTTGGACTCCCAGAGAACTTGCAAGTGGAAATTGCACAGGCAACACTGGAGAGAATATAGGAAGAACCGGAGTTCGCAAACATACTATGTGTCCTCAGCCTGGGTCCCCTTATGAGAAATAAGTAAATTTCAGTATTGCATGGTGTGTTGCTATTTCTGCTTTCTGTGAAATAGAATTCAGTGCCAAGTGATCCATTAACCTCATAAAAATACTTTACAGGCATCATTATTTCTTTCTTTTTTCTTTTTTCTATTTCTTCTTCCATTTTTGCTATCAAGAAGTATGTGAAACTTTGAGGGGTGCCTGAGCTCCACCATGTGAGATTGTACATTATAAGCAACGAAGCATTTTTGACTCTCTTCTGCATTCAATAACCCCCCCCCCATAGGCTCAGTGTGGGACTTAGGGGCATGTGAGCTGTAGTAGCTAAGAGCCCTGGCCTTAGAGTCTCCTACAGACACGGTGTATGAAGAAGCAAAGACAATCTGTCTTGGCTGTCAGCTGCTGTCCAGGAGTCTAGGTAAGGCAACAAATTATGAGATGCCTTTGACACCGAGTGTAAGGGAAGGCTTCATCAAACAGATTTTGCTGGCTGTGTTGTATGTACGTTCACAAAGTAATTTACAGTTCCCTTGGAAACACAGAAGAGTTTGGGTCTAAATTTAGAGTGTTCATTCTGAGCCAATGTAATAAGCTCAAAGAATATTCAGAATGAAGAAATGTGGGACAATTTAATTTATAAACCTCAGTTCATCTGTTGGATCACCAAGACCTTAGCTGCTCCATCAGAAAGCCATTAAATGGGCAGATGGAAGTGACCACTTCTCTGTCTGCTCATGGAGCACTGGATTGCTTTTTTGTTTTCTCCTTTGTTTTTTGGTTGTGTGAGGCCTGTGGTATTTGCCATCTGTCTTCTGTGAAATTTTCTTTCTAAGTGTCTCTGTGTGTGGTCCCAGAAAACGGGCACGTGAAGCATTCAGGATGTACCCAGATTACTCATTCAAAATCCATCAACATGCTGGTTTCCCAAGGAAGGTTCAGGGAGTTTAGAGGGTAAGGTGCATCCATTTTTAGATAACAGATATAAGGCAAAGGTTGTAGATAAATAAGCCCCACCTTTTATTTATCTACAATGATAGATAGGTGACAACGATCCTGGAAAAAAGTCTGGTTCCTTTCTTGAACCAAGTAATCGATTATCTCCTGCTTCCAGTGAATCTTGCATCCATCCCTGTGTCTCCCAGCCACTAACCACAGTGCCATGGAGAAGACGTCACCAACATCAAACTCCATTCCTTTTGCATTATAGTGGCATCCCTTCCTGAACTATAAAACTATAACCTTTCTGCCATTTCCCCCAGCAGTCGGCGAATTGCTTAAATTTATTTCTCCTACTTTGAAATCTTATAGGCATCTTCCTTGGCATACCAACACTTAGAGATTGGATGGGTAAGGAGGAACTAGCAAAGAAGAATGAGAAGAGCCACCTGCTGAGGTGAGAGGAGAATCCAGAGAGAAGAGTCCAATGTCAAGTAAATGACAATAGGAAGAGGATGGGGAATCCATTTGCACTAAGAGCTGTAAACAGATCCAATAGGATGAGCCTCTGAGAACTATCTAATCACTGGGCTTGGTAGTGTGTAAGCCATGAGTAACTTCAGAGCAGAGGAAAATAGATGTGCAATATTTGCTGGACTGAGGTCCTGAATAGGCAAGGTGGGGTAGACCTAGTATTCAAGTAAACGGTATGTTTTCCTAGTAAAACCAAGTCTCTGCTGGTGAAGGGGAGGATATAGCTGGGAAAGAAAGCTGACTGATAGATGAATTAGTGGGAGTGGCAGAATTCCTCTTGTGGTTATCCTTATTTCTCAAAGAACTCATCTGAGGATGAAGGTGACTATTAGTGATTATTGCTACGACATATTACCTGACAAAAGCAACTTAAGAAAGGACTTCTTTTGGCTCACAATGTGAGGCAAAGACGGCATGGGACCAGGATGAGTTTGGGTCAGTTGAATGGTATTCACATTCAGTGTGGGGTTCCTATCCTGAGTTAAGTATCTCTTGAACTCCCCTACAGAGAGAGAGGTCTGTGTGCTTTCTGTGTGATCCAAATCCTGTCAAGTAAACAATGGGTTTCTCTCTGTCTCTCTCTCATTCATTTATTCATATATGTATCTGTGTATCTGTGTATCCATGTATGTATGTATGCATGTATGTATGTATGTATGTATGTATGTATCCATTTATCTATCTTCTATCTACCTATTTAGAGTCAGACTTTCATGTAACCCAGACTGACTTTGAACTTGCTATGTGGCCAAGGACAATCTTGAATTTATGATCTCTCTTGCCTAACCACCAGAATGCTAGAACCACTAGCATTATATGCCACAATGCCTGGTTTATATGGTACTAGAGATCAAACCTAGGCCCTCATGCAAACTAAGACTAGCACCCTACCAACTGAGCCCCAGCCCCCAAATGAGGAAATCACATGTATTTTATTCATCTTTGTGTTATTTCTGTGTCTCTCCAGCAATTAGCAGTGTGCCTCAAACATGACTGACATTAACACAGGGTGGTCACACTGAGGCTCTGAGAAGTGACTTGACATTACGGTTATTTATCCTCACATTTTATGGAAAATGAAACCTCATTCTTATGTTGAACTGCTTATGAACTAATCTAGGTCACCCTCAGCTTTGAGGGAATGAATATCCTTTCAGCTCTCTAACCATCTATTTTCTCCTGTCCTGAAGTCACTTGTGACTTTTACATTACCAAGGTTAGTGGCTAGCTCTCAGTCCTCATCTTGTTAGGTTTATTCAATACACACAAACCCTACACACACACACACACACACACACACACACACACACACACACACACACACTCCACACACACAGTAGATGTTTGCACACTGTGTTTGTAGTTTAAAAAATTGTATCAATTTAAAGACTGGAAATTCAGGTCTACTGGAGTGGTTGGTCATAGAGGGAGCCTCCAGCTTTACTTGGCTGCTTAGGAAAAACACTGTAGCAGTCTAGTCCTAAGATTGCCTGGTACAGCCGCTCTCTGTTCTACCTTCCTGAAGAACTTACCCTCTATTCTCCTATAATACTCTCTCACATTGCTGAGACAAAAAACAAAACAAAACAAAAAAAAAAAAAAGAAAAAAAGAAAAAGAAAAACAAGGTAAGGCTTAAAAAAATTCCTAAACTGGAGTCAGTGGGGATTCAGCAAGCAAAGAAGAGGAGTGTGAATTACTAAACAGAACTGTGGAGTGAGGTAGCAGCATGGTGCATTTTGCATTTGGACGTCTTCCCAGCCAGAATCTAGCTGCACTGGGAGCAGAGAGGCAGAGCAGCATCTGTCAGTGGGTTTCCAGGCTGTGGCTTCACTGCACAGTGGCTGTGTGCTCTTCCTCTGAGTTGGGGTTTGGGGGTTCTTGGAAGGGTACAGGTAGGCAGTGTAATCAGTCTGGGTTTGTTTCACTGGCCTCTTCTTTTACATATTGCTTTCTCTTGTTTTCCCCTCATTCTCCCGAATAATCCTTTTTCAAATAATTTGTAGGCATCACTGTGAAGAAAAGCCAGCAGGACTTATAAAATAACCTCATAAATTAGGACAAGATGACTCCCATTAGTTTGACATAGAGTGGTTGGAGGCTTAGGGAAAAACCAGAAGAAAGTGAGTTAGAAGGCAGAGTCCTGGGGTCCCACCTGAGGAGGAGCTTGCAGATGGAGCAGAAGAGAGATGAGTTTAAACGCCTGTTCTGAGACCCAGTTCTCTAAAGTTCCACTCAGTGGCTCATTGGACACTGAGAGTGAGAGCAAGCTTTTAGGGCTGACTCAAGGGTTAAGAAGAAAGTATTCATGAAACCTTGTAAATCACAACAGAGTGCATCTCCCATGGAGGAGGCTGCATACGGAGGGACAGAAGAGGAGAAAGCGTTCACACACCTCACCTTGGCAGGCCTCAGCCATTACTCATTCTGTTTTCAAGCTGAAATAAATTGAAGCATCGTGTCAACTTCCCCAGATCATAGTTATTCAAATCATCCAGAACAGGTTTCTAAAAGCCAATGCCAACATATCAGAAAGACCCAAGGAGTTGGCAAAAATGTCCAGAAGCAATTTCCAAATAAGTCATCATGCTTAAGGACAACACATCTGTCTCCAGGCATTGCAGACTTACCTGTGGTGGATAGTTATTGCAAAAGTCTCCAAACCCTTGCTGGTGCTCAGTGCTAGGTTGGCTTTTAGAAGGCTGTCATAAGTGTCAAGTAACTTGCAAGGATAGCAACGTATTCACCCATGGATATTTACGACACATTCCTGCAGGCAACTTGTAGCTCAATGGAACATTTACTCTGTAGTATAATTTTTCATAATATTACATGCATTAATAAAGGTAATTTAGAAGAAGCCCTCATAAAGCCATTTGACTTTTAGTATTATTATTTTTTATTTTTTGGCAATTGCCAGAGTAATAAAATACCTCTGTATTATGCGGCAGAAAAAGAGCTATGCCCTTTTGCTTGATTAAGTAAAGTCCTTTCAGCGTTTACAGCCACACATCTGTGTTTCACTTTATTGCCATCTTATTTTAACTTGAGCTATGCATCTCCTGACTCTGGATCACTCTACCCAGAGAGTTCTGGAGAACAATATTGTTGTCTTGCACAGCAGAAAGACTAGGGACATGAACACATGGTTTTACACTGTCAAGTATTTGCCACATTTAATACACCCCCAGGGTTCCAGATCAACCAGTTTTTTTGTTAATGGTTTGAAAATGTGTCCTGGGCATCAACTGTGTATTACGCTTTGTGGCAGTATTATGGGAGAAATTTAAAGGTGTGTGTGTGTGTGTGTGTGTGTGTGTGTGTGTGTGTGTGTGTGTAGCTAAGAGATTGGAGTAGAGGATGAAACTTCTAGTGTGTCCTTCAACTGCCCTCCATGATGACATGTTCTTGTTAGAGCAGAGGATTGCCTTAGCCTTAGAAAAGGGGAGAAAAGATGCCATCTAGAAGGGGGATTCATGAAAACAGATGATAATGAAGTAGTGTGAAGGGGTTGAGAAGAAATGAATGCATAACCCAATGCATAATGTATTCTGGGATTGATCGTTCTTTGGCTTGAGACGTCATTTTCTATATGGCTTCACATCGTTCGGGAAATGTTACTGACCCTACACGTGCTCTGTTTAGGAGTTGGCCTTCTTCAGCAGAGTTGTCTCTGCAGAAGGGTGTGATAAGCAGGTTCATGTCTCTAGACATCGTGAGTATGATGTTCGGTGTTCACGTAGTCACAAACCAAAGGGAAAGTTCCAGCTTCACCATGCACTGGAGGGCCTGTGTCCACTAAATCTATTTCTCTTAGAATGAAGAGATTCCAGCCGACCTCTGTGTTGTACCACACTTAGAGATTTCAAAGTACTTCCAACCTGGTCGGAAAGTCTAAACCAACACCAGCATTAAAGCCTGCGGTAGAGACAAAATACAATGGAGTGATAATTCCAGAGGTACGAATCTGTTTGAAAGCAGGAAGAGTCTCTCTAAATAAGACGGGTCTCGGAGGAAGCGCTTAAGCTTTTGCTCAGGTAGTCTAAGACCTTTGTAAAGATGTAAGATTTAATAGGGTTTTTAGAAGGTCTGAGTCTGCCGAGGGGAATGGATAAGCGGTACATAAACAGGTACCACGGGAGTAAAAGAATATGTGACTGGCTTCCCAATAAGCCCTTACCTTGTGGTCTATGAGCAAAACTTCCTGAGCGTCATCTCTGCAGAAGAGACTTGATTCAAACCTGTCCTCCCCAAACCACAGACAGAAATGACAGAAAACAGGAATCATCCACAGGTTCAACCAGTAGAGGGCAGGCAGCAGCGTTTGCGTTGCTGCCAGGATTCCCATGGTAAGTAAAGCAGACAGCCTGTATCATCCTGCCCCGTGGGAGACCCAGCAGCCTCACATGCAGATGTACAAGCACGGGCAGCTCTACATGGTAATCAGGGCCCTGGGGGAGACTAAGAGGATGCTGAGATGATTGCGAGGCAAGCAGAAACTACTAAAGAACACATGTTCAGGAGACGCCTTGCCTAGGTGATGTTTAAGCCCAGACCTGAAAAATGACAAACGTACACTGAGAGGAAGCGATATAGCTCAGAGAGCGGAGAAAACATCTGTAAATGCTCCGTGTTGGACCCCTTTGAAGACTCTTGGAGAACAGGCTAACTGACGCATGGTTAGGATAGTAACAGGAAGCAGGCATCCCAGTTGCAGGAACAGCTGGATCCGATCATTTAAGGTACTAGACAGCAAAGGGGGAGTTTAGTTTCTACCGAAAATGTGGTACAAAGATACCAAAGGAGTCTGAGCAACAAATAAACACGTTCAAAATTTTTTTTTGTTTGTTTGCTTCATGGTCTTTCTCTCTCTCTCTCTGCAAAGATTTTCAATAATAAATTCCTAACACTCCACAGGCATATGCAGGCCACAGCCACGCGTGCTGCATGTGATGGTCTGGCCCTACTCAGGTTTACTCGCTGCAGGTTCCCAGAAGCCAACAGATGGATAATAACATTTAGTCGTCAGCGGCTGGTAATTACAGTGTATATTTAAAGAAGAAATAACTACATTTCCTGCTTCGAGCGCTCTCTTATGAAACGGAGAACCAATATCTCCCAAATTATATAGTAGAGATGCGATCCACTGTTCCAAGAACTGATAGAAAACTCCCTGAGGTTAATAATTCATGCATGACCTGTGATTGTACGTTTTATCTGTTTTCATTAGACGCTCTCTTTTATTGCATTTTCACAGTGTACACTGGTAGCCGGGACGTGCCCCTGTTTGAAATAAGCTTTTGCTTTTGAAATGTTCTGGACTATATAATTTCATTTGAACCATTATGGAGAGCACATGGTTCCTGTGTGTCTGGAGTTTTAGACTGTTTTACACTGCAGTCTAAGACTAGTTTGGAGACTGATTCCAAACTTTCTAGGCCCAAAGAGTCATTCGTAGGTCTGTCCCCCACCCTCACCTTGCTTCTCAGTAAAAGGCTACCCGATACTAAAAAGAGTTTGAACTCAGAACATTCTGCAAGAAGGTGCCGTGCACGTTTCAAAATGAATTATATACATTCTGTGTGCTGCAGAAGGAAGGTGACATTTGGCATGATGCCAGCCCCCAGGGAGCTATGTGCAGGGCCTAGCACATTATTGTTTGAGGTACACTGTCCCCTCTATAAAATGCCTGTTTCTTTAGCTTCCTAAAACTATATAGAAACTCCTAGAGTAAGGAATACCTTGCAGCTGTTGGTGTATCAACTAATTTGCTCCTCTTGTCCCTTTCTATTTGATTTTAAAACTGACTCAAAAGGGTATCGCTAGAAATATAGACACCCTTTGTATATGTTTATGGCTACATATTTGTACATATATACACATGCCAATTATTAGTAGTGGCTCTGGCTCTCTCTAAATTTTAATTACTGCTTTTCTTTATATTTACTGACTTCCAGTAAATAATAGACCTGAATTATTTGTTTAATAATTAAAAATAAGGCAAAGGCTAAGTTCCTCCTTTAGGTGCCTAGAGCAAGGGAACTGGCAGTCACAATAAACTGGGGAAAGAGGAGAAAGGGTGAACATCAAAATAGACTGGCAATGTCTCAGTGGTTAGGGTGCTTGCTGTGCCAACCTATGGACCTGAGTTCTGATTCCCAGAACCCATGTAATAGGCCTAATGTGGTGACATATGTCTGAAATCTTAGGGTTAGGAGGTGGAGACAAAAGAATCATGGGGGCTCACTGGCCAGCCAGTCTAGCTAACTGGTGAGCCCCAGGTTCAGTTTAAGACTTTGTCTCAAAGGGTAAGGAGGGAAAGATGGAGGAGAACACACAATAGCCTCTAACCTCCACATGGTGCACTCACACACATGACAACCCGTGGAGCCCTTCATTTCCAAGGCAAGTGAATACAAGTCCCTAGAACATTCATAAATCATGACATCATGTGGTATGCGTGCATGCATGCACATGTGTGTGTGTTTGTGTCTGTGAAGTTACTGTGTGTTCGTTGTTTCTGTGTGTATATGTATGTGTGTTTATGTGTGTGCAGTGTCTCTGCATGCATGCAATGCCTGTGTATGAATGTGCTTGTGTGTATGTGTGTGTGTGCAGTATCTGTGTGTGTATATATGTACGTGTTTGTGTGTGTGTACAGTGCCTCTGTGTTTGTGGATGCTCCTATAAAGGTCAGAGGTCAATCTTGGGTGTCATTCCTCAGGAACTACATACTTTATTTTTGTTTTTAAACAAGGACCCAAGGATCGAATGCCGATTCAGCTAGTCTGGCTGGCCAGGAAGCCCCAGGGATCCTCTTGTCAACTCCTAGTGCTGGGGTTGGAGACCTATGCTACTGCGCCAGCCTGAGATTGAATTCAGGTCTTTACACTTGCTCAGCAAGCACTCGACTCCCTCCTCCCCTTGCAGCTTAAAAAACAAGTCAAGCCTTTAGAAATGAGAAAACACTTTCTCAATTAAACAGCAAATCAAAAAGCCTAAATTCTTTTGGCAATGGAAAGCATGAAACTTTAAATCTATTGCCCATATTGGGGGTTTATTGTTTGCTCTCTGTCCCTCTGTCCATCTGTCCGTCTGTCTGTCTCTTTCTCTCTCTCCCTTCCTCCTTCCTTCCCTCCCTCCTTCCTTCCCTCCCACTTCTTTCCCCCTCTTCTCTCCTTTGCTTTTACTGTTCTCATTCCCGTTTTTTTTTTTTGTTGTTTTTTATTCTGATTTTTTAACTTCCTACTTGTGCACAAAGAATGGTTTCTAAGACAAGAAAAGCTTTTGTCTCTGCACAGTCAGGGGTGTGTGCAGAACTCAAAAAAAATTCTCAGTTAATATCACCAAATTTCATCCTAACACATGTAATGTGGAGCCAATTATGTATCTATCGTGTAAGCTTGTTATGAGGATTTAATGAGAGGATCCAGGAGAAACACTTAACCCGCAGGCTGGGCAGTGTGTGGTAAGGGCTAAGTAAATGCTTCCCATTGTAACAGGCATTTAGTATCCCTAGTGTGCCCTGAAGCTTCTTGCTGTCCACTAGGAATAAAGAAAGCAGTCCCCAGGATTCAGCCATGTCTGTCTTGGCAATCCATACCCTTCAGCTCTCCTCCTGGCGGAGGGGGGTTGGAAGCTACTACAGAGCCCCGTGACCATTGTTCTGAAAGCAACAGAGAAAGTTGATGAACCACATCTTCTCCCATGTAGGAGGCAGGTAAGATACTTCTATTTTCAAGGTTCCTTACATTCAGCTGGTGACTGCTGGAAGTCCCCAGTGAGCTGGTAGCACAGGATGGACCTGGAGCTGTTCCTATCCCTATGGCAGGCAGAGATGCATGGGAAAAAAGTGGAGTTTGGCTAAGCTAGCAGGGTTTCTTCTATATCAAGAAAGGACTGGACTGTCACTGTACCAACATTAGGCAGCTCAGGAAATGCTACAGCTGCTTGGACACATGGCAGACATTCCTGGGGCCAAGGAAGACTTGGCTCCAATGTCTGAAGGTAATTTTTTTTAATCAGTCCCTGACTTCTGACACAGTGATTAACCTGCTGGTATAGCTACTTGCTGATGTATTCAAGTGATAGCATATCATTGGAGGTTTTGCAAAGGCTTTAAACCTTTGACTTCAATGGTAAGGACCCAATGGAGCTGTAGAAAACAGTGGAAAGCATTGCCTGCCTAAGTAGCTTGACCCTATTCCATTCTCAGACCTCTACTCAACCAGCCAGAGAAACCTGTATCTGCTCAAGGAGCTCTGCTGTCCTTTCTCCTCTCACACAAATACAAACATATATGCACAAATACACATACACATACATGTACACACCCAAATACACATACATGTATACACATACATTCACACATATGTATCTCTACCCAAAGCAATGCCTATGGGGTAGGACCACACTTGGAGAATCTTATGGAAAGCTAATCTTACACAATTCCTTTGGGCACCATCTTTTCTTTTTCTTCTTTCCCTGTCTCTTCCGAAGTGTCAGATTCTTGAATATATTGGGTGGCTCTGCAGACCATTTAGGAGAAATTTACATTTTGTGCTGGGTCAGTATTAAATGAGACCTGAAAACTAGATATTCCCAGTGGCCACACATCTGGGAAAAGGCATTTGTGAAATAAAGTTGCATGGTGAGGGGTAAAACAAACACACATGGCTGTAAGGAAATAGTGAGACTTCCCTAATGTGCCAGAGGAAACAGGGGCTCTCCCCTCTGCTACCGAGTACATTGGGTGCCCACTGAACTGGGCTAACTTTTTAAAGATCTCTTTCACCTGGTCACAGGAGACAGTGGGGTTCTGACTATCTTGTATTTGAGATCTGCCTGTCAGGGATTTTCTCCTTTTGGCTTCTTTTTTTTGAAGCCCCAGAAGCCTTATGTTTTCTGCTTATACTTATCAGCTTCAGCTGCAGCCTCACAGTGCTCTGAGTCGCTTCCTGGAGTACCTGCTCATCCACCCACAAATGCTCCCCCTAGCACCAACTCTCTCTCTCTCTTTTTGCCTTCCCACTTCTTCCTGGAGTCCCTTTCCTCTTCAATAGGCCTCTGAGCCTTTCACTTACATCATTCTGGTGAGAAATTTAGCTCCTTCACTCTCTAATCCAGCTTGGGCATCTCTAGGACAAACCTTGGTCCACCAAGTGGACTCTCTGCCTTATGTGACACCAGAGAGAAATGGTGATTACCCAGCTTTGTAATTGGTACCAGTTTCAGCTAGGTCCTTTGACAGGGCTTTATAATCTTTGTTTCTCTGTCTCTCCACCATCACTCACTCCTTTCTCCAAAGCATGGTAGACCATCTTCTCAGAGTCCCCTGCAGCTGTGAGCTGATCTTTTAGGAATGACAAATACAGAACATTAGACTCCACTAAGGCAGAGATCCTCAGCACAATTTCTGTTTAGATATATCACTGCACTCTGTTAATAATCATTAGGTGTGAAAGGATTTCTTTGGTGGTTACTAAAATTCTCAAATTTCTAAATCTGCAAAACTAAAACTTTGTAAGACCCTAAGTTGTCAACTCTTCCAGAGAGACCCACCTTACAGGAGAAGGTATCTTTTAACTTCGGGTTAAAGTCTACGCTCTGGGCTTCCATTGCAGCTTGTGTGACAGCCTGTAGCTTCTAGCATAGTTCATTCCAGAATGGCTTGTTCATCCTATTTGCTCCCCTTTCTGTACACCGAGCCCTAAAGAATGAGACCCATGTTTAACTTCTATAGTTGGTAGGACTGGCACACAGTAGGTGCTCAGGATTTTTTGTTTGTTGTGTGAACAAGTGTTCATCCTTTATGGACACGTAACTCTGACAAAGCACATAATATGGACAGAGATATGAAGATCTAAGGCTTCTCCCTGAAGGGACCCTGGAAGTGAGGACTATAAAGGCTTTTCGGCACTCTTCTCTCCCTCATGTGCCTTTGCATCTTTTTGCTGAATCTGACTGCCTTCTCAAAGGCTACAAACCTCTAAGGCAGGAGGAACCATCTGGATCATCCTCTCCATTGATTTCCTTCTGCCTTTCTAGAAACTGAGGCCCAAAGAGTTTGAAAGCCATCTCAAGATGCCATGTGAAGTGAAAGGGACAGTCTAGAGGACATTCGATCTCTAGACATGTCCTCTACCGCACTAGATTTCTGCAAGAAAGTGAGCCTTGGTTACACCTCTCCCAAGGAGAGTTTGTCACCATGGCACTAGAACAGAGAGGACATTTCCAGAGAGGACATCCCAGCCTAAGAGCAGACGCTGGGACTGCTGAGCACTGTGCAGTGGCTGGTGTTCTGGGCTTTTGTAGAGCCTATCTCTGCAGGCAGTAGATCTATCCATTGCCAGCTTGGCAGGACTGTCACTCCTATTGATGAAGGCGAAATGAAGCCCAGCCTGAAATATGACATAGCATTTTGAATGTTGGAACGACAACCTAATGGGCCCTTTCTGTGTAATGTGTGGCACAGTGACTTATGTTGCACCAAATAAATAAATAAATAAAATAAAATAAAAATAAAAAGAATGTTATGTTGCTCTGGCCACACCCAGCTAAGTTTTACCTGTCATCTCCACAGTGTCTGAGAACACAACACTTGATAGCATGTGGAGTGGCAGGGACTGCTTTGTAATTTTTGTTTTTAAGAGGACTCTGTACACCACCATTCGGTGCTTGGATATTATATTAGGTGTACCCTGCCATGCCATATATTTATGTATCTATCTCAGCTTTCCACTGGAAGGCAGCCAGGGCAGTAGCCAAGGGGAAAGGAAACATGAGGTACAAGTGAATTGAGAATTAAATGAAGCCCAGTGTTACACACTCCATGTCGCCTTCCTATCAGCTCCTTTCAGAGGAGGTTTGAGACTCTTTTATTCTACCCAGGGCACTGAAGTCACGTGCGCAGACTTTACTCACTTAGCAAACCTTCTGTTCTACCAGGGACCGATCTGCTCTGACATTCCAGCCTGCATCAGGGGCTAGCAGAACATGAAAACACAACTGACAGCCCTGACATCGTCGAACAGTAGAGTGGAGATTGCATATGTCCATCAAATTACTGTAGCCCAGATGGTCAGGAAAGCCCTATGAGGAGATGTTTCTGCAGAAGCCTAGATAAAGACAGGAAACTGGTTTTGCTCTGGGTGAGGATCAAAAGTATTCTAGGCCAAGAGAGGAGCACGCACAGAGGTTATCATGAGGACGTGCTGGGATATTTGTGGATGGGCAGAGGCTGCCATGGCTGGGTCTCTTAAGTGAGGGGTAGGTGGAGAGGTAAGAAGAGAAGGATGTGATAGGGCTTAGTGGACTGAGAAAGAGGTTTAGATTTTATTCTTAGCACTAAGTTTTGGAGAGCTTTCAGGAGGTGTAGAATGACTGGGACTGGTTTTTAATTTTTAAAGAGGATCCTACACACCAGCATTTGTACACATGTTACACACAACAACCAGCAATGGAAACAGCCCAAATGTTAACTGGTTGTAGAATAGACAAATAAAATGTACATGTTTCCGCATAGAGGACCCTTGTGGCGATCACATTGAGTGAAATTAGCTAATCACAGACAGAGGTCAGGAGTTTCTGTTGGATGAATAGAGAGATTGGGCTTGACAGAATGAAAATATTCTTGAAATGGATGATAGTGATGGTTGCCTCACAATGAGAACACATGAAAGACCAGTGAATCATAATGATTAAATGATACATTTTTCATTATATACACTTTACTAAAATAGAACAAACAAAACAAAAAGCAAAGGCAAAGCTGTTCATGGCTTCTGTGGAAATTCATAGTAGGAGGACAAGAATAAGTGTTCCTAAGCCCACCCAGTGAAGAGACAACAGCCAGCCGTGTAAGAAGTGATGGTAGTTTGGACCAGGAAAGGATGGAATGGAGAGAGAGATGAAGATAAAGAAGGAGAGGAGGGAGGGAGAGAGGAAGGGGGCAATAAAAAGAAAGAGGAAGAGAGAGGAGACACAAAGCAAAGGTGGCTATAACTTTAAATTTTATTAAAGAGTTGGAAGAATGTTGCTCAAAGCCCTATGGTTCTTATGTGGGTGACTGTGGTATATTCTGCAAACAACCTGCTTAAAGAAAAGCCAATGCCCTAAATGTGACCCCAGAGTCAAGAGTGAGTGCATACTTTATCATCGAGATGGAGGCACTTTGAAAGTGATGGGGCATTGTTGTTGCTACTTCCAAGACAGCAGGCTTACTATCAGGTTGTCCTGGACCACTCAGAAGTATGATCACTCTACTTGCTCCAGCTCTTTGGTCACACCTTCTCATGTTTCATCCCATACCTCCTGCGCTCAGATGAGTTTACAGCTTTACAGATGATTCTCTTACCCCAGCGTTTACAGTTCCTCTGTCTGGAATTCTCTTGCCCTGGCAGTCATGTGACTTGTTCTCTCACTTCTTTATTAATTTTCACCTGGCACTGCTTATCAGTGGGCCAACTCTTTCTAAAGTGAGTCCTACCAATGGCCTCCTCTTCCTTGTGATTTGGTTTTCTTTACGGCACATACCACCTTTTATGCCATAAAACTTTTTGCTTATTTGGTGCCTAGTATTGTTTCCCCTTAATAGAGTAAGAGTTCCAGAAAGGCAAAGGTTTTCAACTGTTTTAGTTGCTTTTTCCCTGAGTGCTTACAGCAGTGTCTGACTCCAGGTAGACAATTGATAAATATCTGGCAGAAGAATGCCTACACAAAAGAAGTTCACAGTCTTTCTAATAAAACACAGTCCAACGATGAGCACCTCAAACAGTTGGGTTTAAGTGAATAGAGGAATGGTTTTGCATGAGAACTTTTTTCTTAAGTTAGTAGTTCTTGGAAACAGACAAGAGCCATGTCTAAAAGAAAATGTATGGCCCGTGTTCAGCACAGTTTGCTCTTATAAACTTCCCCTTCACATCTCTTAGTATCATAAATTATTATAGCTGGAAGAAATCAACTCCAAAATTCTAAGTGACAAGCTCCATTATACCTTTAAAAAATTGAGATGATATATTTCCTAGATAGCAAAGAAAACTAGAGGTCAGGGTAATAAGGGGCAGGGGGACTGAGGATTTGGACAATTTATGATTCAATTTCTTGGGCTGACAAACTATTGGGATTTCTCTCAGTTGCTCTGGGGGGCATTTCAATCCTGTTGCTGCTAGAATAATACTTCTTCCATTTCTTTAGCTCCCCACTAAAGTCTACAGATTTTTGGAGATAAAATGTCAGCTGTTCTTCCCATTTCTGAGGCATTAAGCTTAAATCCTGTTAAGGTTCCTCATATATTAAAAATAAAACTTCTATTAACTTTTCCTCTGTTAGTGCAATCAGAGTGAAATTAATTTTTAACACTTGGATAGAACAGCAGGAGAAAAACATAACTCCAGAGATGTCACTTGGAGGCTGCTGGGTGGTGAGGGAGCAGCTGCTGCTGGTGGTCTGCACAGTGTCTACTTCATATAGTGTAAAGAAACTTTGAGCTCATAGACAGTTAGAAGGATTGCATTGGCTTTCCTGACTATGCTGTGGCCCAGATACAAGTGGATTGCTGGGTAAGTTATGCTGAGTGAGCTGACTGGCTAAATTAGTCTGCATGCTTTGTCATCAGTGGGTCACATGGCATTCACATTCCTACAACTGCCCCAGAATTCACCTTCTCTGCCCAGAGAAAAAGCTCATTGTTAAGTCTGCATTGTCTCCTGTATGAGAACATGGGCTTCACAATCTGATCTGTAATCTTGGTCAAGGAACACAGAGATGTGTGTGTGTGTGTGTGTGTGTGTGTACAAAATTTATATCACACCAGTGTTATATTTCTAATCATTATTGTGCATAACAAAGAACAGTTTTCTTTATTTGGTCCCCTCTCCCTGCAGTTCAGTGTTATTCTCCCACTTTTCAGGAGCAGATACAAAGACTCAGAGATGAGAATTGTCTAATAAAAGCCATGTAAGTGGTAAGTGACAGTTATCACTTAACTTATATCTGAATCCAAATCCAAAGTATAGTGCACCATGAGGCTATAATAAATTCCAATGCTCTAGGTGTTCCATCTTGAAAGCAAAGAACTCATAGCCACTTCACAGGCTTTATGTGGCTCCATGAGATAATTGAAGAAGATAAAGCATGAAGAGTGTTAAGCATTGCACATGATTGTAGGCTGTTACAATAGCATGGTTGTTGTAATTTACTTTCCTCTTTCTTGCAACATCTGATAAAATGTTTGTGCTTATATCTGTTACTTTTGCACATGCATTATGTCCAAAACATGTGTCACAAAATCTTCATGGAAAAAAAGATTTATTTTGTCTTGTATTTTCAGTGCATTATGATATGATAAAGAAGGCATGGCAGAGCAGTTTCATTCATATTAAAAAGATGGGTAGTGGAGGCTGTTCACACTGTGGTAGACCAGAAAACTGAATGAACAACGGGGAAATATGGGTGTGTTTAACCTTCAAAGATTCATCCCATGTGACCTACTTCTTTCATCTAGGCTCTATATCCTAAATGTTGCATGAACTTCAAAATAGTGGCACCTCTGAGGAAATAATGTGATGCTGCTTATGAATATAAACAAACATTTAGAAGAAGGCAGTTTGATGTTGAATCAATTAAAACAACAATGTTTCTTCCTTAGGCCTATGAGTTTTCAATGCTTGAGTTATTGACCAGATTTATAGTACCAAATGTAAGTGGTGAAATGGGAATCAAATGCAAGTAGATGGTGATTGGTTGCTTTAATAACCATTGTTCCACTATTATACAAGTGGATATATGTTGCCTTGCCAGTTAGTATGGTAGTTCATTGAGTTCACAGCTAAGTAAGACAGATTAAAATTGCAACAATGCTTACTCTAATGTCTTAACTATTTTAGATGCTTGTGTGCCATAATTTTTAGGAGAAAACTATAACTCCATGCATGTGTTCATTGATCTGTCCATCCATTCATTTATTCTAAAGATGTGGAATTGAGGAAAGATAAATGATGTACCCTACTTTGAAGAATGTTTAGATGTGGTTGGAGTGGTCAAACCCATACAACATGAGCTTAACAATAACCAGGGAAATGACTGTTCCAAGTCCAGTGGACTTTGGCTTTGAACAGGGTATCACCAAGCTCCAGAGGTATGTATGTGAGTTATAGATAGAGTATAAAATAAGCAGGATTTGGATTTTAGGAGAGAAAAAGCAATTGCTATACCTAATGCTTAAGTTGAAAAAGCATTTCTGGGACCAGTAGGCAGGTAGTCTCTCAGAAATGGAACTTACATTGTCTAACTTCTACTTTAATAGTCACAAACCAGATAAAAATTAAAAGCAGAGGTTCTTTGGAGTTCTGATATAAAGTAGAAGTGAGGTTCCTTTTTTTAAAAGATATGCTATATTGAAAATTCTTGCAAACAATTATACTCTATTAAGTGCACATAAAGCACACTACTATTCACCATTATACTACAGTACTACAAGCTCTTCCTATTTCACCTTCCCCACAATAAATGGCATGATCATTACTTCCACCTCCACCACCATTACCACCTCTACTATTTCTGATAACATCACCATCATTACCTTTATCCTTTCCAGTGTCATCATCATTGCCTATACTGCTACCAGCATCTCAAATATTGCCACCACCACCCCCATTTTCCCAAGGCAAAACTATCTTTCAGCCTATGTAATCATGAAGACTAATGCATATGTCAACTCCAAGTCAAGGCTCCCATCTCTTCAAATGCAAGTAGAAGAGAAACCTGTTAAAAGTCCAGGAGATGGGATGGGGTGCCTGTAGTGGCTATTGATAGGAAATCTGAAAATGTCTGCCAGGCAGAGTTTCTTGTCTTCTCTACTTAAGTAACAGGAAGGGCTGAGTTTAAACCCTAGCAAGGGATCCTGCTGCATGAGTTATTCCCAGAAAGATCCTATAAATGGTTCCTTTCATCTTCTATTGAAATGAAAGAGCAAGAAAGGGAAAGAGAGAGTAGAAATGAATTGCATTCCTGCTGCAGAGAGTTCATTTGATAAATAATGCATATAGAGTTTGCAGTAATAACTGCTCTTTTTCGATTCAGCATGTGCGAGTCAGTTTTGACATATACTCTCTGTGTTTCTAACAGACGGTTACTGACTGGTGCCTGGGCTGGCATTATGAAAAGCAAGGCAGACGGTTAACATTTTCTGTAGTGTTACAAAGGTTAACTTAGTTTTTCCCTTGAGCTGGAGGCAGGATATTTTTGCCTTTCAGAGATGGAGATGATGGAGGGAGAACTGGCTTTGCTCTGGATTCCTAGGAACAGGAGCCAGGATAACGCGTGTACCGAGACTGAGAGACCAGAACTCTCTGCATGGTAACACGGCTACATTTTGAAGACCTTGATCTTGGTTTCTTTTCCTCAGCTAGTTCCAATGACCACATGGGCTCTGAGATATGATTTCAAGCTTTCCTGGAAGAAGGACTGGTCCAAAAGCCATGTGAGGTTCCTGATTTGTCTGTGGTTATGGACAAACTTGCCCAGCCTGTATGATTCTTTTTCTCTCCAGCTGGGCCCTGGTTTTCAAGGGGGCAATACTGGGCTCATGTGCACTTCAGTGCTATTAGTCCTCAAAGATTACTTTCCAATTCTGCCTTGAAGGCAGTGAGAACACACATTATTTTTCATGTTACCTTACTTCATCCTCACAATAGTGAGGTAGGAATTCCTATGCCATTTGATAGCTGTGGAAAGTGAGCTTTGGACAGGTCTGGTGACTCCACAGCAAAACAGTTGGAGGAAGAGTTCATTCAAACTCAATTTCCATTAATTTTTCAGACTCTCAGTTAGTGCTTTCATTTTTATACGTTGCCTCTCTAAAGCCCTGTTACTTATATGGAGGGAAAGTAAGGGCAGAATACACCCAGAAGTTAAGATAAATACACATGTTCTCTAGATACACACAAATGCACTCTCATGAGTGCACACACACACACACACACACACACACACACAATTAATTTGGTGCACACATAAATGTACACATATACTCACACATGCATATATGTGTACATCTTCCCACAGACGTGTACAACTTGAATCCTCATGCATGTGTGTGTTGCACACACATGCACTTGTACACACATGTATGTGCACACATATGGATGTACATTGCCACGGCTGAAGTCAGTGGCATGCCAGAAGGGGATGGTTTCTGCGATTCAGTATGTGTTTGTTTGCTTCAGTGGGAAAAAAATATTCAAAGCCTCAGGAATCACTTTCTCCCTGGGCCCAGATGGACGGGAGGAGCAAACCAGGAGCTCCAGGAAGTGATTTCCTCTCTGCAGGGGTCGGCAATTTTTGAGAATCATGATACAGAGCCTCTTTTAGCTGCTGACCTCTCATTGGGGTTCATAGCAGTCAGTGGTTACAATTTGTGAGGACTAAGATTTATAGAGCTCAGTGTCCAGGAAGATGTAATTTACCTCACAGGAGGACAGCTTTTGCTCCCAGGAAAATGTTTTACCTCCCCTGACTCACCTTTAGATTTAAGGTATTGCAGTGAGAGGTGAGAGGCTGTCTAAAATTTTAAATATTAGATTCACTTCCCCAAAGATTAGATAACATTAATGTCAGAACCGAATCATGTTTCTATCAGAGTCCCCACTCAAATAACCTGCAAGAACTTTCCAGGAAGCCACAGAGAATGAAGCTTCCATATCCATCTTCTGTCTTCCTTCTTCTGATGTCTTTTCGTCATTTATTTTGATTTCTCTTGGAAGCAACTCTTGGGAAATCTTACATATCTATGTTGTAGGATGTTTACTGCTTCTTGTAATTTTCTTTTCTGTCAATTTTTTTTGTTTTTCTTTTTGGTGATACCCTTTCCTCCTACTACATAAATTCTTAATGGTTTCTTTCTGATAGCCTCATATTTCTGCCAATTATTTTGTCCTTTTTTGTACATTGGCTTTTCCCCCACTTCCTGTCCTTGGTGTTTCAGACTTGGGATTGAAGTGCACATTAGTCTGACCCCAGATTCTTATACATGACTAGCTGCATGACCTTGCCAAGATACACATTCAACCTCTGAAACCAGAATTGCAATATCAGAAATTTGAAGTCACTATAGCTACAATGCAGGGATGTACTAAGCATCAAATGAGATCCTGCTTGGAAGCACCTGTCCTCAGACCTGACACATGATAAAGATAATCAAAGAATGTCCAGTTGTCCTCGTCAGTCTCTCCAAAAACTACGTGCTGGTCCTTTACAGATTCATTCAGCTGCATGGAGCAGGCTATGTGGGTTGGCTAGGTTTCATGGGGCAGACAGTTCCTAACTTGCTATAGGAGGATGATCACTAACAAGACAGCTTTGATTTTGTGCTGCCTTAAGAAAACACAGCAGCGACTTAAGCAATTCAGGAAGTGACGGGCATGGGGTGAGTCTGCTCATGTGAGGTATGCACATTGCAAACATCTTGATAAATGGGGGAAAAATCAAAATGTGCTCCTTGGTTCAAATAAGCTGTCATAGCTTGGGCGAAAAAGATGTACTCATCCATGAAAGCTGGGTGCTAGACACACACCATCATTATGCACAATTTAATAATATACACAGGACTTCTCCCAGCTCTTATTTGGCAGCAGCCAACACTCTGAGCGTGGATCTTGCTAATTTTGTGTATTTGAATTCTGCAGTAAAACAAGCAATCTCAATATTTGGGTTCACTGGGAACCAGTTCCAGAATTGTAATGATGATTAAATGTTCGAGTGCCCTAGTTGTCTTAATACTTAATTAATTCACACTGACAGGGTGAGTTTGATGATATTCAACCATGCCACCCCGACCAGGGACAAAAACATCCCATCATCTCCAACCCCACCCCAAATAACAATGGCAACAGGACAAGAACAGCTGCTCAGACAGCACAGGCAGTGGTTAAAAGGGTGGTAGGGAGGAACAGAACATTGTACCCATCCCGGTAGTTTTTTTTCTTTATTAATAATTTGCTTTGCCAACAAAGCCATCTATCTTTTTCTGATGTAGCTATTGACTTTGGTTTGGGAATTACTTCTGTAGAATGTAGAATTGGGTTGTCGGATTTTATTTGAGAAAGAAGTAGGGCAATGGTAACTCTAAAGCCAGGAGCCAGGCCAGAAGGGCTTTCTTCTTTGGATTGCAGCATGAGTGCATTGCCTTTAATACTCAGAGTCTGTTTCCATCTGCAGACAGCCTAGAGTCTGGAGCAAGGCTCGGGTACCACCTACTTGGCATGCGAGTGGCCCTTTTTTGTTTTACAAATTGGAGCATCCTCTTGGCTACACCATCAGCTTTTCTTCTTTCAATATATGGAACTTGTCAAAAGCAAAAATGAAGACAACTTCAATCTGTGCAGCCAGTTTAATGCATCATCAAAGAGCAAGGTTATTTCTGTCTTTCTGTATGGACGTCCTCATTACATTGAGTTTTATTCTCATGCTAGATTTCTCTTGATCTCAAAATAGTTGCCAGAGCTCAAGTTATCACTCTTGCCTAGCAGTATCAAAGTTTATAAGTGGGGTGAGAGTGAGCTTTTATTATTTTATTACTTATTTAAAAGAAAAAGTGTTCCCTAAAATTTCCTTAAAATTCACTGAGCAAATAGTGCCTGCCATGTGCCCATTTCTACAGTGGTTATCTGAAAGGGAGGCATCGCGATAGCTTTAGCTGTGTTCTTTTATCTTCATTCCCAGCACAGGCTAGATCGAGTATGACCCAGCTTCCCAGTGAACTGTCATCAGACAATTGAATAAAATCAATATTCTATGGCAAAGAAGACATGAAGGGCGATAAAGAGATAATCCCAGGTTATGTGGTTTCCAGAGAGTCGGCAATATAAGCAGAGTACGTGGGAGTGGGAAGTCAAGGGGTGGTGATTGTCCTTCTCTGTTCTAATCTGTTTTGAGAGTCTTGAATCTGAGCTACCAGCATGCTGTCAAAGAGAATATATAATAATAACATGATGTGTCACTCACAAATAGTTCGTCCCTTAATTCAAATACTGCTAATTATTTCCTCACAGAAATTAAGCCACCAACCTCTTCTGCTCAACATTTAACAGAAAGCCTTGAATAGAAGGGGAGACTCATCAAGGAATGGAATTATTTGGTATCTGAATAAACCCCAACTTTACTGCAGTCAGTGCTTGAGGGTGAGGGACACATCTATTTGCACACCAGTTAAATAGACAGAGGTTAACCTTTGTCCTAGAAGCCACTGGGCTTCAGAGGTTCAATATCCAGTGTTAGATCATTGAATACAATGGGAAAAATCTCAAAAAGGAAGTTTACCTTTAAAGACTGTGGCTAGATTAGGGCTAAGAGACACTGAAACTGAGAAACTAAGAGATCAAAGGTAGAGAAGCAGAGGGAACCATGTTCAGATCTTTGCCGCTGTGCTTTCAGAGGCTGGGATGAGAAGCATCAAAATTCTCCAGCCTGTGTGCCAGGCGGCATCTGCCATCTTGGAGGAAGGAGGGGGAGTCACAGAGGCTTCAGTAGAGGTACCAAAACTCAGTAACACACAACTGCTAAAATCTCAAACATGGCTGAGGCCAGCCATGATGATGCTCACCTGCAAATTCAACATCCGAGAGACAGAGACAGGAAGATCACAAGTTCCTGGCAGCCTGGGCTACATGGTAAAATTCTGTCTCAAGTGTCTTAAGACAAAACAAGCAGCATTGTCTTTGATAGAAAATTTAAACTCTATTACTTACTCATCATAGAAACTTGGGCACATGCATTCACATCTTTTAGCCTCTGTTTTCTGATCTATAAAATGAGGAGAATGTCGGTGTTGTCCCTGAGTTAGGAGGATTAAGAAATACCCCTTACAATTTGGAGAAGCAGCAGTCTATTATCCATGCTTGGTGTGTGCCAGATAGAATGCTGTGTGAATCTATGGTGCAAGATGAGACCTGATGCCACATCCATTATTAAGTAAATTTTTAACAAGCATTGATAAGGAGGCTGGTAAGTGTCCTTGTTTGCTTTTTAAATGAGTCTTTTACACATGAGAAAGTGTTTACTCCCAGTGTCTTCATCACTAAGGTTAGCTCTGCCAGGATGTCTAGGTTCAGGTCTCTAATGGCTGGCACATAGTTCATGAATCAGAAACAGAAGAGAAACTAAGAAGAAAAGAAGAGAGCGAGGATGTGAGCTCTGTATTGTTATCACCTTTACCTGTCAATTTGCTCAGACAAGAGTTTGGAGCTAGAATGTTATCCTAAAGTTCACAGTCATGTGGTAATCTGCCATCATTGGCTACCTCAAGTTCTATTCCTCTTATAAATACCTGTGTCATCATAGTTAGACCCAAGGTAATGTGGGGTAGCTTGAGGTAGCTAGCTCTCTCCTATTCCCCAGGTTTGATTTGTCTTCCAACTTTACCAACTGGACTCGGCTCTGCAACCTCAATCTCACCTTTGCATCTAATCCCTTGAACTTGCTGTAAAGAAGCAGCCTCCCTGTTTTTGCATGAGATCTTCCTTTTCTGAAGCCCCTCCTTACTGCTTGTGGTCCTAACACTAGCTCTTTTGTTGTAAACCTCTACTTTGAACCTCAGTAGATCCTGTGAATTAAATATGAACCCTGTTTTGTAAGTAGGGAAACAGAGGGTCAATCCCATATGCCTGGGAATCAAATGATGTCTTCTGGCTTCAGTCTTCTTTTCCTAGTGATTCTTCTGCATCAGAGACACAAAAACCTTGCTCTGAGAGTCTCCAGAAGATGTTAGGAAGATTCTCCAGCTCTAAGTTGATTGAAAGGCCTACTTTCTCAGTTGGCTCCTTAATACTGTCTTGGCTGGGAAACCTTCCCTCCTCTCTTCTCCTCTGGGTGCTCTATAGGTGGTACCCTGTGTCTTCAAGGGCTCCCTAGGACTCCACCCATAGGCTAACATCCTGATTCTGAATCTTTCCCTAGCTACTAGGCTTTTCCACCCATATTGGTGGCTATTTTATTTACCAGCACTCTAAAATTTATCTTAGATTCATTAATCATGTTACTTCCCAAGGTCTGCTACTCAATTGAAGGACTACCTGGTATTATCTGTCACTATGAAGGTCTTGTTTATCTTTCAGATTCTACTGTAGGTCTTCTTGTGACCGCATCTATACATTAACCTGTCCCCTTGGACATGTTTTACCCCAGGAAACAAACTACCTTGTTCAGGAGTCTGGAATCCAAGCTTCTTCCAACTTCTTTTGGGCTCTCGTTGGTTCTGCCACATTCCACAGTTGAGTCATGACATATGCCCAAACTTTCTGGTCCCTGCTTTCTGAAGCATAATTATATTGTAGCAGAGGTAAGAGAAATTCAGCCTTTACCTCAAAATTGCATAAGAAGGAGGCTGGAATTCCAGGGTCTGGCAAATGATTAATAGGTCTGGCATATTAGATTCAACCCATCAGGGCAATATTAAATGTGATTTATGAGTTGGTTTTAATTGAGATTTTACTGAATTATTATTTCCTGCACAGGGAAGACCTAGACCCATGCTCATAAGTACCCTGGAGCCTTGTCAAGAGAATTAGGTGAATACAGTGTAATCAAGGGAAACATCCACTTTCCTCAATGTGAGAGGAGAGGTAGGTTCTTGCTTACCCTTTCCTATACCCTCCATAACATAATCACCAAGTGTCATCCTTTGAAGGGGGAGAAATCAAGTCCTTTGTTTTCCTCCAATGCCTTAAATTCAAGTTCAAAGGACACGTTGATCTGGTATGCCAAAAAAGCAAGCTCTGTGAAGTTCGGATGTAAATGTCTTTATGGAGAGTCTCTATTCCAAAAGAGGTGAGAAGAACTAAGCAATACTCCCATGAACAACATTCCTGAGCAGCAGGATTTCAGCCCACTGGAGGAGTAGTTAGTGGGTTTATACACAAGGAGACAGAGACAGATAACTAATACAGTTTTGGAGGTGAGGCAACCATGAACCATGAAACTGGAATTTTCAGCTGACATGTTGGGTACTAGTGGCAGTCACACTGCTGGCTGACGGGACAGTAGCTGCAAAGCAAGAGGCAAAGAAAAGGAAATGTGTGGGAATTTTCTTTCCACCACCACAAGGCTGCTCTCTGACCTATAAGTGGGAGAGGTAGGCTTAAACAGCCCTTATTGAATTTTTGAACTGCAATGGGCAAAGAAAATTACTCGTTAATACATAAAGCCCTGCATTTCCTATAATGTGAATGCCAGTGAAAGATGGATTCGTGCCTGCCTCATAAAGAGAAGCTTGCCTTTAAAGTACTAACATAAATGTGTCCTTAGGGAGAGCAGGAATGGCAAATTAGATAGAAGTTTGCAATGAGCTATGGAGCACAGGCAGCTTGGGCTCAGCTCCATGCTTGCAGACATGCAGAGCTCAGGTAGTTTTCAGGGTTCAGGAATGACTAGAGAGGCATTTGGTTTGGGTGCATATGGGATTCCATCTCCCCTGGGATCACCTGGAGGTATGCAATGAAAGCAGGAGATACAGGAGGACAGGTATAAGCTGCAAGTATAGATGCAGTTTTGCTCCATCTTCAGGCAATTCATTCCCTATAAGCTTCAATTTCCTCTCTTATATATGAGTATAGACCACAATATTTTCCCCCATGGAGTTCTTTTGAGGCTGAATACAGATAAAACATTTATTACATGCTCCTATTAGTTTATTTATTTTACCTTTATATATTCTTTCAAGAAGATATACCCATTTAATAGACAATAATCAAGTTTCTATCTTTAGCAAGATAGCTTCTGACTCCAGGAAAACAAGGATATCATGGTAGATATAGCAACAATGGCTTTTAGGGGACACTATGGAAACACTGAGGTAGACTCAATTCAAGCTGAGGACAAAGGAAGACTACAAGAAGGCTGCCAAGAGGAGGAACAACTGGTGTTCAGTCTGAAGTTCAGGAAGGGGCTCTCTAGGATGGGTTCTGCCTTCACAAAGGCATGCTGTTGAGAATCAGATGTGCATCTAATTATGTTGCAAAAGTTTCTGTTTGGCTGGAACAAGAGGTAGAGTCAGGGAAGAGGAGAGGAGACAACATGGTCAGCAGAGATCATGAAGGGTTTATACAAAGGATAGTGGGACGCTTCTGTGTAATGGAAAAGAATACGTGGAGGACTTTCAGCTACACATGTGACCGCAGCACAAGAAGGATGTAGAAGTCAGCCTTGGGAAGGCTGTGGCAAAGAGACTAGGTGGTAGGCAGTAGTCATAGACTAGTCTAGGGATACTAAGTGAAAGTCAGAACACCATGTTGGTGGCAGGATAGAGAAAAGAGTGGAGACTACATAGATATTCAGAAAGGAAATTAGCAGACAGAATGTAAGCCAGAGGAAGGAGTCATACTGGTTTTCAATTCAGAGATTGTGCACCAGTAACCATAGAGAATTTTGGAAGAGGAGCTCTGGAGGAAGAAGATGCTGAGCTTAGCTGAGAGTTCATGTAGTATGATGGACTTATATACCAGCTAATTGGAAATGCCCAGTGAGTATGGAACCATACAGTGCTGGGCTGGACAAATGCAACTGGGTCACTGTGAGGTGACCTCAGGGCTTCAAATTCAATAAGATATAGTCTCTGTCCTTAAGGAGACCATTGTCTTGCCAAGACAGACATCTGAAGGGAAATGAGAGGCCTCATGTTTCTCAGCGAACCCAACTCCAAGGGAAGCTAGTGAGATATGGTCAGGCCAGCAAAATATTAGAGCATAGCAGTGTTTTGAACTAAACCCCCAGAGTGGGTAGAAATCTACCAAGCAGGGAACCAATGGGTGGAAAGATGCACAAACCTTTGCAGGAATTCCATTGTGGACATGCATTTTGTGCAGTTTCTTATGGCTGTATCAGGACTATTGCTTTCTAATAGAGGTAGAAGTGCAAGATGACCATGTGGGTAAGGTCTAGAATTTACTGCTAAGAGCAGTTGGAAATCAGATGAAGGAGCTCAGACATGACTGTAGGGAGAACAGGATCTGTCTAATGGTCTTAAAAATGAGAGGCTTAGGTTCATGAATTGAGACATTTATTTGGGGTCAGTGTAGAGTACAGCCTAAAATTAAGACACACGAGGGCAAAAGCATAGAGTGTGGTCTAGAGACTACTGTAGTGACCTAAGTGTGAGATGATGCATGTCAGCTTCAGCTGCTGCAAAGTAGAAAGGCTAAAGAAAGCATGCATCGATCATTGATTGATGAATAAAAGCAGGGATAACTGGGAGATTTTCAACCAAGATCCATTTGAAAGAAAACTATAGGAAACACTACATTTGGAGAAATTGGACTGCAAAAAAGTGAGTTTGAAGTCAGATATGTTGTATCTGTGGAGAATTCTAATTAATAAGTAGCCAGCCTGTGGATTTGGAACTTGGAAAGAAGCTCAGGCCTAAAAGGCAGCAGCATAAATTCCTGGGAATAGACTCGATCATTAAAAAAATGTACAGAAAAGCAAAGAAGGCAGAAGACGAAGCAGGGGTAAAGCCATCAACTCACAAAGGGCCAGCAGAGGAAGACAGAACAGAGCAAGAATGATGGAAAGGTCAAAGGAGAATACACACAGAGGCACTTTATAGAAGTCAGAAGAAGACATGTGCCTTCTCTGGATGCCCCTGGTATGCTCAGGTCTCCTCCAATACAGGATGAGACTCTGTGCTTTGTGGTGGGTCACTGACCTGTTTCTCCATTAGCTGCTACATTTTGACAGTTGGTGGCCATTGCTTCTACTGCCTGAAAATGTTGTACAGGGCTGGGAACAGGAAGAGAGATTATTGATTCTGGTCAGTCTCTGAATAAGAACTCAGGCCCACCGAATACAACCAGGTAAAATGTTAAGGAGCAGTTGGATACACTGGGACTTTGGGGATTCTCAACATAGTGGTGGGAGAAACAGTCGGACCATTCCAGGGTAGATCTATGAGGTCAGGAAAAGGAGGCTGATGCTCCAGTGTGACATCTCAGAAGCAGATAGCAAAGAGAAAAAGGCAATAGATATAACACAAAAGGAAAAGAGAAGAGTCTCACAAGTTTCAAGACTGACTAATGGATTATTTTGAGTAATGGATTCATTTATGTCCTTCCTGCTTATCTTCATATTGTTAAAAAAATCGTCATTAAGTTCTTTACAATTCTGGCGAATGTCTCAGTCTATGCATATTGCTACACTGATAATTTGTGCTATGTGTTGATTTGTAATCATAGGAGGTACTTGTAGTCTGGAAGAATGTACCTTCAATGAAGCAGACAGAAAGTACTCTGAGTTCCATTCTGTCTGATTTCTAACACTTACCAGCACTGGTTTAGCTGATGGTGAACTGGCACTGGGGAAGCCTGCTGTGGCAATCTCCAGTCTTATCTCTGTGCTGAGGATGTGTAGGCATGTTAAGACAGGATAAAAAGACAAAAGGATAAAGAGGAAACAGAGAATATAGTAGTGATGTGAAAGGTGAATGTTTTAAAATAAGCAGTGGTCCTGGACTGACACTGTTTGGGTAGGATTACCTCTTAGCACTTAAACCTTATGCACTCCTCTTGAGTTGTTATATTGCAGCCGGCAGGAATCCTAGTGAGAATTGTCTGATTGACTGTTGGAAGACAAGCCACAACTCCATCTCTGGCTGTCTAAACCCCAGGAACACAATTTCTTCATCCAGCCTCTTTCCCCAGCTTCCAAGTACATTTTTCTCTTGCTTTCATTACATTTTTGATTTCTGTTCTTAGTCACACGGTAACAAAACATACATAACACACACACACACACACACACACACACACACACACACACACACACAGACCACTACTCACCAGCAAACTTCTGAAGTTACCCTCAGCCCTCATTCTGAATCAGGTCTTTTTCTCTTGATGGTTTTGAGATGAGCTGTTGCTAAGATATGGTAGAGAAACACATATTTCTCCTGGGGAATGGAAGTTCCAGGTTAGACAAAGCAAGGATAGATTGGTAGTGACCTTCTAGTAATGGAGGAAGGAGAAAAGCATCTATGGAGTATTGGACAAAGGTGTAATGGCCTTGGAAAGAATATTTGATTGGCTCCTACCCCTTGCCTGGTTCTACCACCAACCCTACTGGGTAGCCATAGTGATGCTGGAGGGATCAGGCTGAGGGGTTTTGCCTTTGATTGTGCTTCCCTTTTATGTGTGAGCAGCTAACAGAGTGAGAAACTGCTCTTTAATGTACAGTCTACCTGAAAAGATCAATGGCAGCTTAACATGCATTTCTGTCTAATATTCACTTTGGCAGGTCTTTGTAATAAAATGCTGGTTTTAATGAAGTGTATTAAAATGAGGAGACTCATAGCCAGCCTGTGTGCTTTTATCACTGTTGCCTCCCCTTGAGTTGTCACCGTATGAGCCGGTGTGTGGAAGTGAGAAAGAAGTATGTCATTTTAGGAATCACAGAAAAAAAAAACTTACCTATTTTCGAAAGGATCTGTATTACTAATGATGTATTTCAATGTTTCTACAAGATGAGGGCTTTTCGGAGGTATGTCATGGGAGACAATTGCATTGTGAATCAAGTGGGTACAGAGGATGGGAGAATGTAGCAGTTAAGGGCTGATTCTACTTTGTTCCAAATATATGTGACAATCCTGATCTCGAGGAGATGGCAAGTAACCATCTATGGATACAAAGACTACAAGGAGGTGAATAACTGCCTTTGATGTGGGTGCTAATATGATATGATTGGTGTCCTCATGAGAGGAAGGCATTGGAACACTCTAAGATACCAGGGTGAGTGTGCACAGAAAAAGATGTTCATCTGAAGAGACAACAAGATGGCAGCATCTGCAAATCACAGAAAGAGGCTGCCATAGAAAATAGCCCTGCTGGGGTCTTGATCTTGGATTGAATCTCTAGAGCTGTAAGAAGATGAATTCTGTTGTTTAAGCTACCAAGTCTGTAGTCATTTGCTGTGGCAACAGATCATCTGAAGATATAAAGTTTGAGACTGGAGAGAAGGATTCTGAATTCATTCTTTGGGAGTTAAAATGATTCAATGATATGGGAGGTCACTCTGTAGCTGGGTTTGTACTGAGGCGAGGTTTGTAAGGGTATCCGGAATCTTAGAGAAGGTAGAGAATGTGGTGGATGACTGAGTTGAATTCTATCTTTAAATGCCAAAAATGATGGCACTGATAAAAAATGATATATGCTAGACCAGGCTATGTGGGAAAGCTGTGCTTACAACCACTGGTCAGATGTTGAACAAGGAGAGGGGCTCAGATTCTCCATATTGAATGGGTGAATTAGCCAAGAGGCAACATAGCATAGTAACTAGAAGCACGGACATTCGAATCCTGGCTCTACTGTTGAATAATCACTGGCTTTTCTAGGCTAAGCTTTTTCACTGTTCAGTGGTAGGAGATGCAGTAATTGCTCCATGGTTGAGTACAAGGATGAAATTAGTTATACTTTCTAATTGAAAAGACAACAAGATCTTTCTTGTAACTCTGAAATAGAATTGAGAGTCCCTGTCTTAGGGTTTTATTGCTGTGAAGAGACATCATGACCACAACAAGTCTTATGAAGGAAAACATTAAATTGAGGCTGGCTTATAGTTTCAGAGGTTTATTCCATTGTCATGGTAAGAAATATGGTGACATGCAGATAGACATGGTAACTTGATCCGAAGGCAGTAGGAAGTGAACTAACTTACTTTCTCCAACAAGACCACACCTACTTCAACAAAACCAAATCTAATAGTGCCATAGGTCTATGGGGGCCATTTTATTTAACCTACCACAGTCCCTCACAATGTTTCCATTCTACCTAGAATCAGAAAAGGAAACATGTTTCTACCCAACTCAGTCTTCACTGGCCAGTAAACTTAAGGAGAACCTAAGTTATAATGAAGATGTGAGTTCGTCTAAAGGCACACCTAAACCCCTAAAGTCCCTTAACAAAATGACATTTTAAGGAACAAGCTATGGTGTAAAGATTCTGGCAGGGTAAAAGAGTCAGTCAGGAGGACCAAAGCAGCCCAAAGAAAGACTCTTGCAAATGTCACATTAACTCAGCCCAATGGTCAGAAATTTATCAACACACCTATGTCTGCAGACCTGCTGTATTGCTCTCACTTGATCCCTCCATGAGGCAATGCAGACAGCAATCAATGATCCCTGTTGACCATATGACTGTCTTCTAGATTCTGAAGCAGCATAGGATTTGTATGACCCCTGGATAGGGTGATCTCAGAAAAACAGTCAGTTCACAATCTACAGAACAGTCCTCTAAAGCATAGCATGTCATACTGTCCAGAGGGACAACTAGATGATGTGTATCCAATGGCTTTCTAGTTCCCAACACTCCCCAGGTGTCTGTTGCACTTTTGAAAATAACAGCAATAGACCCTCAGTTCATTTCTCTGTCTCCACCGTTCATTCCTCTGAGAATCTGACACACAATTTCCCATGACTTCTTCCTGCTCAGGGACCTCCAATGTCTCCCTCAGAGGGCTGAATCTCCTGCCTTTTGATTGTTTAAAATAGTTCCGTCTGCTTCTCCTCCTCAGCTTCCCAGAGCTGTGATCCTCACACACATAGAACACCCTCAGCAATCCGCACTTCATAGTCCTTCCTGGATGTGCTGGAATGTGGATTAATTTGCCTGCCATCTGACTTTTGCAGAAGCATTAACAGCTTGTGTACAACTAGCCTTCTGTAAAGTAATACCTTACACAGTCTATGCACACTAAGTGGTGTCCCTTTGAGGAGTTTGAACCCTGGAAGCTCAGGATAAGGGTGAGGGCTGGAGACTCATGACTGTTGGCTTTCAGAGACTACGAAGAGCTTCAGGTAGGCATCTGCTCTCTGGCCTAGGAAGGAACTGCAGCCTCTATTAGAGTCTCTTTCCCTAACTGCATTTTAAGGAATGTATAATGGGACGGTAGGAGACTTCCTGGCAAAGAAGAGCTGAAAGAATGGCTTTTAAATGCTTCTGTATTTTTGCAACATAGTATCAAAATATAAGTGAATAAATCTGTGAGGATAAACGAGATAATAATAACCACAAATTACTCTTAGTTCCCAGGAGGAAAAGCGCCATATAGATTTGAGGTGTTATTATCATATGTGTGTGTGTGTGTGTGAGTGTGTGTTTGTGTGTGTATATGTATACACACACACATATATATACATATATAATATCTGTATATTTATTCATAGTAAAGCTCACATATGCCATTTCTACTAATAACATTTTCTTTCCCAGCTTCCGTGAAAGAGGAGATATGCTATTTTCATATGTTACACACACACTCACAGGAACCTGCTTAGAATCTTTTCCCTGATGAAATATCCTGGGTTGTAACATTTATCTTTTCAAAGAGCTTGCTTGGCGGAACCCACATGGAGAATTGTGCTTTTACCTCTTATTATGATGCCATCTCCAAGTAGATTTTTGTGTCAACTGCTTATCTCAAGCATTAGCCAATTTCTTGTCATTTGTATTGTTTGTAAAGAGCTGGACATACATAGTATTTTGCTGGTGCACAGGGGACCCAGCTCCCTGCCCTGTGGAGTATGCCATCTAATGAAAACAGACAAACCCAGCACACTAGAACTCATACAAATATAAAGCCTAGAAAGATATTTTGGTTTGGGAATCAAGCAAGGCCAGGCAGGGCGATAGACCGAAGACATGAAGACACAAGGACGTGTTTGGAAGGAAATTAGATGGAGGAACACACATACCACATTCTTGTCAGTTCCTATACAATTACAGGGTCAGGGAGTCTTTTTTTCTATTTTTTACACATTCCCTGCCCCTCCCCCCATCTCAGTCTTCCTGAAAAGCCTTCTAGTATCTTGACTGATCATCTACAGTAATAGGAATAGGCCCTTTAAGTGTAGATTTTTTTTTTTTTTTTTTTTTTTTTTTTTTTTTTTTTTTTTTTGCAAAGCAAGTGTTAAGTGTTTAATCTCCAGCTGGCCTCCTCTGCCACCCAGCATGCTTCTGGTTGGCTGTCTGTCTCTGCTGGCACTTGTGGGGTGTTCAAGGAATGCAAATTTGCTTCTGTATTACTGAGAGCAGAGCAGCATAATAGGCGGATTAGAGGCGCTGCAAGGAGAGGGGGGCATGGATCTCATCCTCAAACTAAAAATAAACCTTTTGGAGTTATTTGTGATGGCTCCCCTGGATTCTGCACTTCCCTGGCACTTCTCGGTGGGGTGGGTAATTGGATGCTCCCAGTTTAATTTATATACACAGGCCTACGCAGTTTTTAGGTGAGAAAACTTGCACTCCAACTTTCGATACGTGTGCACACATTGTCCAGATGGAGCCACGTTAGAATGAGAGGAAGAGAAAAAAGGAGGAATGGGGGTGGGGGAGTGGAGCAGACCTAACCCAGGTGATAAATTTAGAAGGGGAAGCAGATTGCAACCCAGAGAAACAGTAGCCTATGCAAACACTGACTTGTGATCTGGCCTTGGGCAAATCACAGAAGTTCTTGGTGCTTCAGTTTTTCTGCCTAATTATGTACTTCATAATCACTCAATTGCCTCTTAGACTGTAGCTGCAGGGTAGAGCAAGTTCCTTCTGGTAACACCTTCTGAACAGGTTCCTCCTACGCACAGGATAGTATTTTCAGGTAGAGCCTAGATACTTTAGTCTCTACTGAGATGCTCCATGGGATCTTTTGCTCCTCCCAAGGGACTTTAACCCTGGTCACCAGTCACCTGGTACCCAGATCTGTCTCTTCAATTCTGTAGTCATCATGATCTCCTACAGCACATGAGTCACCTGACAGGAAGATTTCTTCAGGCTTCATACTGGCCCTGTGTATTTCTGCCTATGTGCTTTTGTTGGTTGCCAGCTACGGATCCATGTTCTGCTTGTACTCTCAGGGTGCTATGGCATATCAGGCTGGAAAAACGAGATGGAGCCTGGAAAGATAGGTGGAGCCGACCATCAAGTGTCATAGATGGAGAGGTCTGTGGCATGGAAGACCGGTCATCTCATGGCAGCTGAGGAGTAAAAATGCATCCATTCCTGAGTGACCCTATATGCTTGACTGAAGAGTTCTTTCCACTTCTCCAGCATGCTGTAACACATTTGAGGGACCCCTCACTGAATACTGGCATCATGCTCTTTAGATTTTCTAGTCATCAGATTCATAAGCTAAATACACTTCTTTGTTTATAAAGTCACAAGGCTTTGGTGTTTTGGTATAGCAACACAAAATGGATTAAGGCATCTTCTGATATGCTTTGTGACTAGACGGTTTGTTGGAAAATACTCCCAACTGCTATAAATAGATGCATTTTTTTTTTCAGTCACTTCTGAGCCATACTGGAAGGCCTGCTAATTTTGGAAGTACCACAATTACTGACAAATATCCCTCAATTTCTATGGATAGAATTCTGGTGAGAATCTAGATAGATGTTGCATTTTTATTATCTTTGGGTTCATCGTCATCATTATCAGAAGGCCTGGTGGTTATAGTAGCTAGTAGACCATGTAGGGGAAGAACAGGCAGGCTTGGGCACAGGAACTCATATGCTCATGTGCACTACAGTCCCATAGGGTCTTTACTCAGCACCAGGACTGACAGTGACCTGTGGACTCCCACTCATGTCAGGACCAGTCTTCAGCCCATTCTCCTGTTGTTGCATGGGCAGGACTTGACGTGCCTTCAAGGCTGTGTCCATGAATGAAACTGAGGCATCAATGCCATCAACTGCCTCAGAGAACACAGTGCATGGAAGGAAGGGTTGCACACAGTCCTCAGTATGGGAGCTGAGCTGCCTCCATGGTTCCTACGGACTCTGTAAAGTGTGCTCCACCTTTGGGTCACGGTGTTAGACTAATGCTTGCCCAGTGTTCACATTATGCCTAGACCCTTGATGAGTATTGCACAGGACATCATAGAACCAGTGTCAACCAGCCCAGAGACAATTTCAGAGAGGAGTTCAGAGAGGTCATGAAGCCCACCAAAAGAGTTCCCAGTAAGCAACTGATTTCTGAAGAACTAGTCAAGAAGAGCTTGCAGGCTCCCAGAACAAAGAAATGATGAGAGATGGAAATGGGAATTACCCCATATGCTCAGTAGACATTGTGTATGAATGGATTGCTATTCCACCTAAAGTGTGCAGTTATCAACTCCTCATTAAAAATTAAATTCAACTAAATTAAAAAAAATCATTATGGCAAATGAATTTGAACTCAGAGCTTATCCAAAAACCACTGGTATACTCTTTTCTCTCTGCTGTCTCATTGAGTCTCATTGTACTACCTTATGCTGTGACAAGGAAAACCTTAGAGCATTTCTACTAGACCATCAGTCCAATCTCATGTGGTTCTGTATTTGTTCACCCCAAGGATGCTTCTTTCTGGTATATTAAATTAATTTCTGCTATAGTGCTAATGATTGCTAAGCACTATGGTTCCTTAAGCTGAAAATCACCTGAATCATCCTTGTGGATGACCTTAATACCAGATAAATGGGATTTGCAAATTTTAGGCATTGTGTCTAGACCACTGAGTGGGAAATCTGGCATTAGGAAAAAAAGAGTGGGGAATTCCCTTATTGCTCTCTTTATACATTATCATGTTCTATAAGTTCTTTTTTTTTTTTTAATATTGACTGAATGAACCAGCAACTGGAAGTCTGCCATTTAAGAAAGTGGCAATACTGGGCCTGGGCAGTAGGGGCCGCTGTTCACATCTGCTCATACCCATGGTTGGGCTAAGCACAGAAGGAACCTGGGAAATCCTGGAATGAACACCAGTGTGCTTCTCATTAACCCTATTCGGAGGGGGATTGCAGGCACAGACGAGCAATTGCTCTCCATGACTGGAGAGAAGGCTGAAGGTTTCCTTGGGTCTAAGATGAGCAGTATACAGAGGACAAGCACAGAAAACTATATACAATTCAATATATCTGTTAGGCAAGAGCCTGGTCAAAACTTCTACTTATGGGTGGCTCTGGTGAAGAGGTAGGTGGCTGAGTAGGGTGGAGAGTGACTATTGTCTACATGTTCTTTGGCACATCTTCCAGATGACACTACAGTTAGATGACAGCATTCTAAAGCACCTTGAAGTTTCCAACATTTACTATGGCAGTTCAGGTAGGAATCAGTGAGCCAAGATTAATTAAAAGCATTTGGTAGGAGCAAGCATACACTTTCTTCTCAAAAGTACTGTCCTACTGTTCCTGATGGGAATGGGGCTATGTCTATCTTGTGTCTGTATCAGGATCAACTGACCTGTGTGGCACAGCCTGCCTTCCAACCCTTCTCCACTTCAGGGTCTCCTGCTGTGCAGGAAAGAGCCAAAAACAAGCATAGAAGTTCAGTATCACATACCAACACTGATAGGCTTGTTGGCCATCATACATGTTGTGAGCTCTTTAAGGACAACTATCTGTTTTTGTCCATTCTTGGGGTCCACTGCTGGGCTAAAGAACAGACATCAACATGTGTTGACTAGTGAAATAACTCGGGAATGAAGTGTAGTGGGGTGTCCTGTTGTGATCCAAATGAGCTGCTAAAATGAACAAGGTAGAACTGGTCTGGTATTCAACCATCACATTGCTTATGTCCCCAGATAGAGGAAAGCAGGAGTGGAAAGAGCTTTCCTCACATGACCTCTGTGGTCTTCGCCTTTGTGGGCTGGAGGCAATGAACTTTTCATTCCTGCCGAACATAACAAACCACAGTGAGTTTTACTCCTGTTTGTTTTTGGCTCATGCATGCACAACAGGGAACCCTTAAAGCCATCTGACTTGTGCCTTATTAAATTTAGCAAGATAAAATGAGTTGCACAAACCATAAGTTTATATGCTGCTGTAGGCTAATGAGGGAAATGCTGATTAAAGTCTACTCAGCAAAGAACAGTAGCACTCTTCCTCGAGCCCGTGAAACTAAAAGCACACTGAGAAGACAGCAAGAACGGGAGTGTCTAGGACCAAGCTTAGCACTTGTTAGATGAATGCGTGGATGAACCAACTAGCTAAGAACCAGACACTAAATGAAGATTCCTCTGCTCCCTTCAGGATTGATTGTAGCGTCAAATACAGTGGAAGTTCTCCAAGGCTTGATAAATTATGGTGCTAGCACCGAGGCAACCGGAAGCCTGCTGTTCTCTGTTGGCCCTGTACCTGTACCAAAGCAGCCGAGAGAGGTACAAGGGACAAACCAGACAGAGAGCTTCCTCTTCTGTACAAATCTTACATTCTGCTTTCCAGATAACAGTTTGTTTTCTCCCATGAGAAAGGAAAAAGGATAATTGTTCTGTACTGAGTTGAGGATTGCCTTATTTGAGACTCATTTTACACTCCCCCCTCTAAACATTTCGTAAACACTTTGCAGGAGGAAGGGGCTATGTTCAATTATGATACTCAAAGGCCTCGCAGTTCACCCAAGAAGCAGGCAGATCAGATTTTAAAAACAATAGTCTTGGGGACTGTTATCAGAGAGCATGCAGGGAAGGGAAACTTGATCTGTGCTGGCTCAGGTGAGAGGTTGCTGGGAAAGAGACTTTTAGGAGCTAAAGAAGGGGAGATAGAGACAGATTTCGTTCGGTCTTGGGATGAGTTTAAAGCCTATGCTAAGGGTTCTATAAGAATGGGCTGAGGCAGGGACAGGGAAGGGAGCCCTGGTATGGGAGGTTCACTTGTAAAGGACTGGAGGATCATTTACCGGCTTGCACATCAGGGTGGCCACCTCAAAGCAGAGAGAGTAGGAGATGAGTAAATATCCCAGGCTAGTGGGAGAAGGGAGTGGGCTGGAATTTAGGGTTCATATGGTAGGACTTCATGCCTGAGGGAAAGATTGATGCTATCAGATTTGATTCTCTGTACCCACAGAGCAATGTAAGGATGATGAAGTTTGGCACTGAGGCTCAAGGCAGCTAGCTATGGCAGTCTGGTCTTTGCCACTTGCTCAACTTCTCTCAAGCTATGGGCTTCTGGTCCTGCCTTTGGGTTGTCAAGTGCACTCCACCTACCACTGTGGTTGTCTACACGGAACACACATGGCTGTCTGGGGTTCATCTGCAGATTCCCAAGGCTCCTTCCTATCTCAACTCTTTTCCTATGGTACCTCTACTGGCCTGTGAGCCCCCAAAACAGTGGTTATCAGCGTTACTAATGCTGTGACCATTTAATACAGTTCCTCATGTTGTGGTAACCCCTAACTGTAAAATTATTTTGTTGCTACTTTATGGCTGTAATTTTGCTACCCTAATAAATCATAATGTAAAAATCTGTATTTCCCAGTGGTCTTAGTCGAACCCCGTGGAAGGCTCTTTTGACTCTCAAAACACCCATAGGTTGAAAACCGTTGCCATAAAAGGACGATAGGCTCTCTCATTTATTCAAATATACATAAAAGATACTTGACAAATAAAACAACTTACTCAAATAAATGAATGGGTGGACAAATGTGTGAAGTCTCTTTCTCTCCTCAAGAATTTGCTTACCTATTGGTCAAATGAAAATAACCTTGATGCTTCCTTTCTCACCAGAAAACTTTCCTCTCAACTGTCTAGAACCTCTAAGTGTTCCACTTATCCTCCATCTTGCCCCCCACACCCTCTCCACCCATGTACATCTGTTTCACCATCTCTGTGTTTCTGACTGCACAGAGTCTCTCCTAACGGTTTGTTATTCTATCTCTTCTCTTTCCCTTAGATTTTCTAGCTGGTCATTTCCCTTCCTGCCTTTATTCCCTTTATTGTTTCAGCTTCACCTCCCCTGGCCTGTGTCTTCCTTCCTGCCAGTTTTAGCCCTCACACTTCCTGTTTTCTTTCTGTTGAGTCTTCCTTCTTTTTCTCAGTTGTTTCTACCTAAATGATGTTTCCACTGACCTCATTTCCTGCTTGGACTTTCGCTCTAGGCACTTGGTTCTAACTGACCTTCAGACTCTGTTCTCTATTTATCTGGGACAGAACAAATTAGAGATGATAATGGCCTTGGTGCTATTTCATCAGATAAAGGCATAGAGATGTACGGGGTGTTTTTGAAGGAAGCAGGGGTGCCACTTGGTTCATCCTGGAGATTTCTCTGCTCTGTGAGGAATCTTCAGAGGATACGATAGCTTATGATGAGCATCTGGAACTGTTCCTTCTAGAAAAATAATATATCAGAAGGCAGAAAAATAATTATGTTTCCCTCAATGATGCCGGCAAAGATGTTTGCTCTCCTAAAGGACCTCAAGGCACTCATAAAACTAGGAAAACTAAGTTAAGTGCTTTTTATTAAACCATTAAGAGATTTTATTCAGCTAAGACAAATGTCTTCACTGAAGGATACAGAGTTTGATAGTATAAAAAATACCCAGATGAAAACTTGTCTGAATAAATTAGACGGATGCATTTGGCACTCAGGGCTCTAAGAGTCTGATTTCCTCCTTCAGTCTCAGCCTGCCAACCAAGAACTATCCTTCAGAGGCTGACCCACTGGCTTGGAGCTGAATGGGCTGCAGATAGGATAGATCTGGACAACACAGGAAGTTACTCTAATTACAAATGGCTTTGGGGACAAGATGTAAATAGCAAGGAATTCATTTTCCTTCTTTGAGAGCTACAGTCTCCCAGATCCACCTAACCTTTTTATTTCAGAGACTGAGAAGCAGCTCAAGGACGACCTAGAGCATTAGAGAGGAGGACAGTTTGCAGAGGACAGTCAGAACGGGAGAAGTCACATCCATAACAGGACCTTCAAACCTCTGTCTGGCCACAAGATCCTACCATGCCTGCTAGATCCATCACAAACCCGTCTCACCACTGCGTTTTCAAGATGGAAAAGGAACTGGTTATGAGAATCCTGTGTACCTGGGGATTCGGTACAATAATGTTTATTTATAAGGAATAAAATTGAGCTGGGCAGGCACTGTGAGCTTGCAGCAGCTCAGACTTACTAATAGTAATGGCTCACAGTTATTGGGTATTTACAATGTGCCAGGCACCATGCCAAGCAGGTTACATATATCTGTATATTTTACCCTCACAAAAGTTGTATGAGGGGGACACACTATCAGATATTATGCATATCATGACTATCTTTTTGATAAAACTTGGATTTAGTAAAATAATTTGAACCATTCAAGTGGCCTTTCTAGTGCCCCCCACCTTAGGGAACTGCTTGTCTTCTTTCTGGGAACTTCCTGTTTGTGTGTGTGTGTGCTGCATGTGCGTGTGAGACTCTCTTCCTCCCTACCACTGGGGGGGAAATACCATGACTAGGGTAAAGTTCTAATTGCATGATCAGATTAAAACCTTAACAGAGACAAGTTGGATGTTGATGGCAGCCATACTTAACTGTCACACAACCCAAAAGAATGAGGACCTGAGCCTCCCATGAAGGAGCTGAAAAAGAGTCAAAGGCTCAGACTACCCTGGTAGCTGCCAAGTGTCCAGTCCTAGCTGCTGCAGAAGCTCTAGGGTTATTGTTTCTTTAAAATTTTTAAAAAAATAAAACATTTGCTTATTTGCTTATTTAGTACTTATTTTTTTGTATGTGTGTACGCACACATGTGCACACTTGTGATTGTGTGTGTGTGTGTGTGTGTGTGTGTGTGTGTATGTGTGTGTGCAGGTCACCATTTTTGGGAGTCAGTTTTCCTATCATGGGTCCCAGGGATTAGATTCCAGTTTACAGTCTTGGGGGCAATCACTTTTATGCGCTGAGTCCTCTTTCTAGCCCCAGAGGCCTAGTGTAATATTCTTGGTTCCATTAGGCAGTAAGGACACTTCTAGGACTCCTCTCTGCTTCTGCTACCTCTAATTCTCCTTATAGGAGCATGAGATAGCACAGGGAACAGACACACCGAATCTTAGTCAGAAAGCCCTTTATTCATGTGCTGTGATATCAGGAAAGTTGCTCATTCTCTTATGCCTCAACTTTATTTGGCAAATGGGAACAGTCAGTTTACTTCTCCCCACAACTTTTGTGGGACGGTTGTTGAAGTAAAAGCACATAGCATTGTTTACCTATGATAAGCTTCCAATGGAGAAACTATGCTTTCTTTCTTTTTAAAATATTTTAAATTGTTGTTAATTCCCTTGATTATTTATAGAATCATGGGGTTTAGGTTACACAAACCCTGATGGTTCCCAGGACTTTGAGTTTACCACTCACGTGTCTATAAATGTTCCACCCTAAAAAGAGATGAAGTGTTGTGCAAGAGAATGTGTAGATGGCTGTGAATGTTCCTGTGTGATCCTGGTGGAGAGCACCAAGCTGTTTTCTAGCAGGCTTTGGATGATTCCAAAAAATATGAGCTAATGACATCTTCAGGAGACTTCAGTGAGCAGACTTCCATCCTGTGCAAACTGTGAGGTGAGATGCAAGAAAGCAGAGAGACAGATTGATTTTATAAAGGCTGGACTTCCAGCTTGCTGTAAGGAGCAGGCAGCAAATGAGAGATCTATAAATGCTAAGAACATGCAGTGTGTTGCTGGGAATGGTGTTTGGAGATGGAATAGTCATCAAGAACAAGTACTTTGCAGAACAAAGACATTTTATGTGATGTCAGAATCTGGAAATTCCTAGGACTATTTTTTTTTTTTTATGAGCAAAGTTAGATGTGAAGGAAGGTGGAGGATGAAATTAAATTTCTTAAAAGGATCGCCACCAAGGATTAAGTATTGGTTGGAAGAGGGGCTAGGCAGCAGATATGATTTGGGAGTGCAGTGAGGGGCAATGGAGGGGAATAGATTCAATCCAATCCTGCCCAGTTTCTCTGCTGGGCTGGGAAATTGATTTAAGCAGAGCTGGGCAGGGATCCTCAGAGGCTCTGCAGTCTTTGCTGGTAAGTGCTTCGAGCTGCCATTGGGCCCAGCTTCTAGTGTTTCCCCAGCATTTCTCTCTCAGAAAGTCACCCAGATAGAGCCCTGATTACGGATCCTCAGTTACCACCAAAGTCTGGTGCACATGCCACTCAAAGAAAACCAATAAGGTGAAAGTCTAAGACTCCGTTTGCTACTCTGAAAAGCTGGTGAATCAAGTGAGGAATAGAAGAGTGGGGTGTGGGTGACAGTTCCTAGAATTATGGGTAAGGCAAGGACTGTAAGATGGGTGATTGTTATAATTTAGGTCTGAAATGTGGCCCCAAAATTCAAAAAATAATGACTTGGTTCCTACCCTATGACATTGGAGACAGCAGCACCTTTAAAGGCTGGGGCCTGACTGAAGAAATAATCTTGAAGGAGGATTACAAACCCAAGCCCCCCTCCTTTTCTGTTTCCTGGCTGCAGCAGAGTAGGCAGCTTTGTCTGTTCATGTGTTATGACATGGTGCACTTCTTTTGTGTCACAGGGTCAAAGGTCAAGCAAACATAGGCTGAAAGCTTTAGAACAATGAAACAAACTTCTTTCTCCAGTTACTTGATCATCAGGTGTGTGTCACAGTAATAAAAAGCTGACTAATACAATGAGAAATTGTCACGAGCATGTGTAGACAAAGCCTAAAATAAAGGAGAGCATGGAAAGACTAGAAATCCTGACCTAAGAATGTTTACATCTACAGGATTTGACCTTGCAGGTAAGTGTAAACTCTGTCAAAGAGTAAGTCATGGTGAATGATCCTGAAACGCTCACTAGGAGTCATTTGCTGGCAAGTTTACAGGGTTTTAGATACCCTTTTAATGCCATGAAGGTAGAAAAGATGATTTTATTTTCCTTAAAACATATAACAGTTTAAGGCCACCCAGTCCAAAAAAAGAATGGAACCCAGAACCATTTGGCTCTTTTCTCTATTTTTTTTTTTTTTTTTTGGTTTGGGCATAACAAGTATATGTGTGTATATGTGTGTGTGTGTAAAACATATATATATATGTGTGTATATATATATATATATACATATATGTATATATGTCAACTTCAACTAAAATAACTATGCATTTTATCCTGTAGTATATATATACATCTTATAAACATAATAAATTCAAATATTAATTTGTTTCTTCTTTCTTTCATAAGATCCTGCCAGTGTTTCACCTTTTGACTTCCTTACCTACTTACCAGTGAGGAAGACCGAGCTATGATGATTTATTCATTTTCACACATGAGAAAATAGAGCCCCAGAGCAGTAAAGCAATTCTCTCTCTCTCAGGATCACACCATCGCGGGAGCATCCAGACCTCTGAGTTTAATGCCCTTTTTAGCACAGCACAGGCATCTATGTAATTATGTCCAAACTCCTGGCCTAGCCTTTGAAACTAAAACATTCTCATTGGTTGGTTCCATGAATTATTAAAAGGTTCTGTAAAGAAAGGGTAGTCATGTGGGCTTAGAGCCATTGGTGGTAATCAGACAAGGGGTCTTAAGAATCATTTCCATAGCCAGCTTCATTATCATCATCAATGAACATCAGATTTCATCTAACTTTGGAGTTGGAAAAGAAAAGAAACCATTTCCCCCCAGTATTTCCCTTCTGGAGGAAGCTCATTTGCTCAGTCTGTTGTTAGGATGCTGTGTAGCTACTCTCATTTCCAGGAGTCATCTGGTGGTCCGATTGTGTAGGTAGTTTCTGCAGCTGAGTTGAAGTCACTCACATACAGCTGTGCACATCTGGCATGCAGGTGTGCTTTCTGAAAGCCTGACTTGTTTACCAGTTGATTTCTCTGGGGATGAATACAGAACAATTGCCCACTGTGTGAGAGAAGGCCGTCCATGATGGGGTATTAACTTACTGCTAACATTTTTTTTCCTCTGACAAAGGCACTTTGGGAAAGATGATAAAGGTATGCACCTAAACTGAATGAGTAGTCCCAAGATTCTCATCCTCAAAGGCAGGTATGTGAACAGGCATGAGTTGTTTTTCAGACTTGAAAGAGTTTGAAATGTTAGTGAGGCAAAGTCACATTCATGAATATTTATGAGCTAGATAACATGATGGATTGGGAATACTTGGGGGGGGAACCATAGCCAGGCATAGTGACAGGGGCACATAAGCCTGCAGCTCTGGAGGGCTGAGGCAGGAGGATGATGAGTTCCAGGGTATCCTTGGACATACAGCAAGACCTTGTTTAAAAAAAATGTCTTATGTGAGCAAGTCAGGGATCTTGGGAGTGAGGATAGAACAAGGATTGGAGATTTTTATAGCAAAGGGATTGTTATACCAAATTCATTGAAAACTTTATGTAATTTTGGAAATTTCCATAATAAAACATTAAAAACAAAATCTGCTTTTGCATATGGACCTCCAGAAGTACAATTTCGATTTTAAACCTCTTGTTAGTTGCAGGTACTGAGTGGCATTTGAAGTGTGAAATTAATCCAAGAAGCAAGCAGAAAATGAGGGAGGCAGGTCACCCACGGGTCAAGGGAGAGAGACAGAAAGAAAAAGGGTAGGTCACATATTTTCTGGTGTGTGCAAACCTCTCCTGTCATACGGCAGTTGCCTGTTCTTCATGGGCCATGAATATTTCCATCTCTCTTTCTACAGTCTCCTCATGAAGAGTTACATGGAGACTAAAAATGTAACCAGAAAAGAGACTTGGAGCTGTCACAATGCACTGAAGCCACACTGTGGTAGGGGGCCAAGGAACAGCTCGAGGAGTAACTGAAGACAGAAAAGCAGAGAAAGGGGTGAAGGGTTACAGAATGGTAACAAAGCAATCATCAAGTAAAGGAGACTAAGGCATCTCCAGAGGAAGGGTTCATCTCCTGAGCCACCCTCCTGTGGTGTCAGAGGTGAGGGGTAGGTACCTCTCAGGTCATTAGAGGAGATCCTGATGCCTCCTGACACTCTTTGGGAACAGCTGGCTCTGCTTCACTCCCACAAGGAAGGCCATTCACTATCTTTTAATAGCGTCAGTGAAAAGAGTAATGTCTCCCTTATCGGTCAGGGCAGCCCCTTCTAGACCCTTCCCCAACATAAAACATTCTAGACCAACACTATGAATGGTCCCTCCTGGTGCCCTGGATATCCGGAGTCAGCTTCTCTCTTTTCCTGCGACAGCTGCTCCAGCTCCCAATAGAGCCAGAGCCTGGGCAACGAGGTGAAAACCTTAGCTGTTTTCCAGAGATTCCGTATGGCAGCATGACCGCAAATAGCTGTGCCAACTTGAGCAAGACACCCACTCCTCAGAGAGGAGGCTCCTTGTGCCTGAGTCAGACATGTTCTGTTCTCTCCCTCTATCTGACGCCAGCCACAGAGATCCTCTCCATTCAGGAGTCACTACACTCGTTTTGTTAGAGGTCTGCCTCCAACCTGCTGTACTTTGGCAGCTGACCCTCCCGCTTCTATCTTTTGCCTTCTGGTTATGTGTTGTCCCCCCTTCCCAGCTGGCTGGTTAATAATATCTTACTCTCCTGCTGGCTGCAGCCACCAAGACTGTCCTCTCTTCCCTGCTTTTGTCTCCAGCCTACCCCCTCTTTCCTCTACACAGCTGGGCTCATGGGGGGACACGGCTGTCTGAGCTATAGTTCTGTGGGCACAGGTGGCTCTGGCAGATGTAAGTTCTTTCCATTCATGTGGGTAAACAGTCAACGTTATATTAAAATATTCATGACCGGGTTCTCTGTCTGAATGTTAATCGGGGGTGGGAGCTGATTCACAGTCCCCAGCACGGGCCCCTGGGCAGAGCCTGACACTGATGATATAACTATGTGGTTGGCTGAGTGGTCAGGAAAGGTCAGCCCTGAGAGGAAAGCATTGATTTTTGCATTTGCTCTGGGGGTGATACATGGTAGGGTTTTCTGGTCAGAGAAACTGCTGTCTGCTACGGAGGTCATGTCTTTGGAGGATCCACTGTACCGGTCAATGCCTGGCTGGTGGGCTTAGACAAACTGTAGAACAAGCAGATAGCTGATTCCAGGCTCCTGGATGCCCGTTTATCACTTTCCTTTTTATGTGTCTGGCTATGGGCTGAATGCTAAAAAGTCTTCCAGGTCCTCACATACAAACTTGTGATCCACGTGCCCACCCACGTGAAGGTATATCCACGTGTCTCCTTTGGACTGTTAAAACCCAAGCATTCTAGTGGCGCCTGGACAAAGCCTGAATGATACCAGAAAGCAAAATCTAGACTCTTTCCAAGGAGAGATTGCCGGGGGGAGGTTGAACATGCTGTTCTGATGCCTAAAATACCTCAGCATTAGGAAACACGTGGGTTGACTATGAGGATGTGGCTCTTCCTTCTGAGGAGTTCAAATCTCATATTTTAAAGGAGTTAAAAATAAGAGAAATGTGCAAATGTGGTACTCCAGGGAAACATCCTTCCTGGTCTTTAGTCTGTCATTAGCTCACATGATAGCTTTAACATCCATGTGTGAAGCATGGATATTCACCCTCAGCACTGTCTCTTCACACTAGCAGACTTCCAGACCCCTGCCTGCAAGGTAAATACACCCCTCCCGCTGAGGATGAAGAGATGAATTTCACAGACCAGTGCAGAAGAGAGGCAGATATAGCATGAGTTAAGCAGGGCAAAGGGCTCTGGGAACCCAGAGGAAGAAGGACAGAACCTCACAGAACAGGCAAAGTTGGAAGAGATTTTCAGGTTCCTTAAGGCAAAGAGACCGTCGTTTCATGGCTGTGTGGTGCCTGGCTCTTGGCAGGGGTTCATTGGATGTTTATTGAATGAAAGAATGAAGGTGTCCTTAAGATATAAGTGATAGATGGACCTTGCTGTCCAGGTGCTGAGACTTGTTTTGAAAATAAACTATCAAGAACTACAGTGAGGGCAATGAGGTTTCCCCAATTTCCATGGTCTCCTACTCTATACCACATGGGCACGCCCAAGTAACCAGACAGTCTCTACCGAGTGTCAGCTCATTGTCTGCCTCTCCGTCTGGATGACACAAGAGTTCATTGGGAATAGTCTACCGACAGACACCCCTTCTCTCGTTCTGCATGAGCATTACAGGGGAGACTAGCCGGACTGCACATGGAGACAGTGAAGTAACACATCATGGCATCGTGGGTGACGTAGTGAGCAGGGACCTACATCAGACACTTTGAACAGACAATAACACCAATCCCCACACTCACAAACTCTGCCAATCTTTTATTAACTCATTCAGGGCGTGGAACAGAATTTAGACGTCTTGTTTCATATCTAAATAATATATTATGTCATTTTCTTACATCCCGCCACTGTGCTACAGGGAGGCAGTGGAGTATACTTTGGGAGACAGAGAGGCTTAAAGCATCCCGCTGGCTGATGTTAACATCCCAGCCTCTTCAAGGCATTTTAGAATTGATGTTGGCAATCTGTGCTGTTTTTCTATATAGAGAAGTCCATGTTCTTGTGTTTTCCTGATATTAAAATAGAAAGGCGCATCGGTCTTATTTTCTGAATGCCTGATTTGCAGACTCTCACAACTGGTAGCCGTGTCTCTGCAGTTTTAGCACTAGAGCAACCATGCTAGTAAGGGCTGTGGGAGCCAGACCCATCTCGCTTGATTAAGTACCTGCCACCAGGTATTCCCTTCCCCCTACTGCTTGTCCCACCCTGCCAATCCGTGTTGATGCAGCACATATGTCTCTCTGATAACTCGGTGGTGCTTGGCACACACATGTCTCCTTCTTCCTTGGAATAAGTAAAAATCAAAAGACTCTGTGGCACACATTCTTCTGGGTGACCTGGGCTGCCATAAGCCAGAACTTCTCGGGACTGTGTGCTGAAGTCTCTTGTTTCCTGTCTTTCTGGGATCTGGGAATACATAAAACATCCAGCCCATGGAAGCTCCCAGTATTGATTGGCTGCCTATTCTTTGATAGATCCAGAGCAAGCCATGCCCACATTCAGACTTGTTAAATATTCTGTGAAGCTTACGTTGGGCATTATTTTACACATGAGAAACTGAGGCAAGGGATGCGAATGGGCTAACCCAACATCTCCGAGCTATGAATGGGATGAGAGGGCTTTTATCCAAACCTTTAAACTTTAAAGTTGATACTTATATTACTGTGTTTTAAAAGCCAATCCAAAATGTTTCCACTCACAGTCCTTATGACAGCCTCGTGAGATCTAACTAGTGCTGTCTAAGATGGGGAGTGAGGCCCCAATCGGTTAAATAACTAGTCCTGTTCATCTAGCTGACAAATGGCAAAGCCACAACCCTCTGATACAGTCTTCATATAGCACCTGGACTTCATATAGCACAAGTCACACTTGCACGGGCCAGGAGTTTCAGAGAGGAGACTCCACCCGAACAAAGCTCACCAAAGGGCGCCAACACTTACCCGCTTACCTTCCCTTGAGTTTTTGATTACGGTACTAATTGCACAGCTAGGCTTTGTTTCTGTTCTCCTTTAAAGAGTCCTTCAGGGGAAAACCAGTACTTAAAATCTAATTTTCCAGAACACATACTTTATGATTGTCCTTTCCTCTCAGGGCTCAGTCTTAGGGCGCGTGAGCAGCAGCCACAAACTTCCAGAGACCGTGTGCTCCTGTATCTGCTCCCATTTCCCCCTCTCTCGCCATCAATTACTGAAAATGTCATTAATTTGAAAGGCAAGGGAGCAGAAAGAATGGATTTTTGAATTAAATAGTTCAGATAATCTGATATTTCCACTGGAGCGTGACAGGGTATCTAGTTAGCTAGGGAACAACAATTGTTTCTGATTGCATATCTTCTCAGATAAACCAGTATCTGTTTCACTGTAAAGGGCGATCAAGTTAGCATGTGTGTTCCAGGGAGGCTTGGTTCTTGGATCCCGACACCTGCTGCAGCTGCTATGGTCCTGCTATGTTGTGCCATCTTGCCAGATGACCAGCCTTCTACTTTGTGCAGAAACATAGGCTTCTGAGGCTGTCTGTGGCCCAGACATGGCCCCTGCCCTAGTCCCCTGCTAGAACTTATATTAACAAATTCTTGGGTCCCTTGGGACTCCTGTCAGGTAGTAAATGAGGGCTTGTACCAGACAGACTTTGTTTGGGTCTTGTATGATGTTTTATCACAGAACTTGGGGAGGGCATTCATTACAAACCCATGCTACATTTGTATAGCATGAAGCAGCTGCCTTGTCATGGGCTACATTTCCCAAGCCTCCCAGCATCTCAGTTAAGTTCTCACAGATAGGAGATGAGTCTGAGAAATTCATGTTAATCCTAGGTCAAGAATGCAGCTATGTGAAAAAAATCTTCAGAGAGAAATTCTCATCCTGGGTGGGGCTCCTATTTGATTTTATAGAGCCTGGTACCCTCATTTGTGCATCTGCTCCAATCTTCTTGCCGAATGTTTCTCCTTCTCTTGACAAGCAGGGAAGCTCTTTGCCCTTCGTCTGGAGGGAAGCAGGGAAGGGATGTGGTGTTACAGAGCAAGGCCACCGAAGGAGTCCATACAGGGAGGATGAGCAGAAAGGCAGGAGGGGGATGCAGACCTGACTCCAGGATGGTAATATCCCAAGTAGTAACTTACGGGAACTGCTTCTCTGGTGGGCCATTACCATGCAGCACATGGAGCTGTGAGCATCATCATCCATCAATAATATGGACCATGTTAATGCGGTTGTAAGTTGCATTTGATGGTAGCATTAAACTCTGTTTGCTCAGCCTTCTGTCGCTCATATTCAGGGAACCACACTTTATATGACAAGGTCACTTGATTATAATTAAATAGTAAAACAAGAACAGAGGAAACGTTAACCAAAAGCAGAACAAAACACTTGTCTTGGCTCTGGTTCCTTCAGGGTGGATATTGTGTGGTTGTTCTCTACCACAGGCTTAGCTGCTGGTGTGTGTGTGTGTGTGTGTGTGCGCGCGTGCGGTATTGAACCCGTGGCTTAGCGCATGGTAGGCAAGTATGCTACCACCGAGCTCCAGTCTCAGTCCTTGCTTTGTTTTTATCATTGTTTTCCCCTTTCTAAACTCATAAAGAAGTAGAAAAAAACATTTCTTCAGCATAAAAAGTGGCAGAGGCACCATCCTCCCCTCCAATTAAAAAAGAACAAAGGAAAGCATGACTCGTCTGTAATAATACTAATTACAGTAACAATAATTGACATTTTAAAAGATTTAATATGGGCCCAGCTTAGCACTAAAGACTTCATCTGTCAGGAATGGGAGGGAATGGGAGCTCTGGGAGGGACATGAGCGCTGACTGTCCTCCCGGTGCTCCATTGTCTGCTGACATTGTTCCCTTCGCTTTGCCTGCTAACCACAGACCTTATGTATATGTTCCTATTTTCCGCCTTTATTCACCTTCCTTTATCCATTTCCCCCTTAGGAGCCCTTGAGTTAGCAAGTATGGTGGCTTCACTGAATGCACATTAGGGCAATCCAGAGGTCTTCCTTGTAGATCTTTGGAGAAGAAATCACTCCCCATAGCAAAGTATTGATGTTATAACCCTAGTGTGTGTTTAGTGTCCTGATGCGCCTCCCAAATCTTTTTAGAGCATGGTAATAGCTTCCAGGAAGGGTGAAGGAAGAACCTACATTCCTTTTTAAAAGAAATTTTTATAATTTTTTAATTTTAATTTTATTGGATATATTTTATTTACATTTCAAATGTTATTCCTTTTTCCAGTTTTCTCTCCACAAGCCCCCTATCCCATCAACCCCTCCCTGCTTCTAGGAGGGTGCACCCCTGTCCTCCTATCCCCTCCCATCTCCCTACCCTGACATTTCCCTACACTGGGCATCAAGAGCTTCTTTCCCCCATTGATGTCCAACAAGGCCATCCTCTGCTACATGTGCAGCTGGAGCCATGGGTCTATTCATTTCTAAGATTTGGATAGTGGTTTAGTGCCTAGGAGCTCTGAAAAACCTACATTTCTTTGTGGATTTTTAAACAGAAAGAACACCTGTCCCATCTTGTATTCTCCTATTACATTTCTCCTGACCCTGTTCTCAGTCAGCTATGTGTTACAGAGCTCCCATAACCATATTTTTAGAATAGGACTGAACTGGTTTGACAAGTACAAATTGGTGACACCCAGCAGAATATTTGAGAGTGAAAGTGCTCCAGGAAATACAGTCTTCCTGTCAGTGTCCATGGCCAGGATCATGCCTTTATCACCAGTTCTTCAACCACCTCAGATTTTGACCTGCTGAATGCTTCTCCTCCCTTCCCACCCCACAGTGATCATCCTTACTCCATAAAAGCCCCGGTTATTATGCAGTTTACACAAAAATGCTAATATTAGCCATGTCGGAACAACAGCCTTAGTGGAACTCAAGGGCTGCCTCCTCATCCACTGGGGGTCATGAATCTTCCTTCTTCTCTTTCTTTCTCTCAGCAATGTTTGCATTCTGTGCTAAGCTAAAAGTTACTTGAGCTCTTAGACATTCCTTATTAAGCTGGAGGATTTGCAGGTAGACCATTTGCTTGTCCGGGGAGAAAGTACAAATCAAGCTCAGCTGTTTCAAGGCACATTTCTGTATTTTCCCTATATGGATGTAGAATTTCTAAGTGGATTCAGGGTCTAGGAGGAACCTCTGAAGCCCAGTGGCACTGACCTGAACTGTGACCCAATAACCCCAGAGCCCTGTAATAGGCGCAGGTCTATAGCAGTTATGTGTTGCCTACAAAAGATGTTGGGAGGGATTTGTGTGGACAGGCAAAAACCACGACTGAACAGTAGCTGAGTGACCTTGGGGACAAGTGTGTGTTTGACTTCTGTACATCTGCCCTGACTCAGCCAAAGCTTTGTTTTAAAAGCAGAATGCTGCTTCTGAGCTCAGCTTTGGGGCTGAAAATAAATTAGGAAAAGAAGGCTCCATGTGGGGAGGCAGCAGGACAAGGACTGTGGCATGCCCTAGAAAAGCCTGATTAAGATCAGGTCACAGAAGGGGAGTCATTCTGTTCAAAGGGGCAGGACAGAAGACGCATGGGGCCGAAGCATGGCTAACCCTTTCCTGCCATTCTCCTTTTATCAGTCTTCTTCCAGCTAAATGTGGTTTTGGCAATGAATTATCCAGCTCTATCAGATGAGGGAGAAAGCAGGACCAGGCTAGGTAGCAAATGGGCTCATTTTGGGGTTTGCAGCAGATTCCAATGTGGCTTCAACCTCGCCTCCTTGTGGAATATACTTCACATAACCCCAACTCCTGAAGCATGACAGGGAACCCATGAAACATTAAACTACTATTCCTGGGATTCTATTGCATTGTAGGTCAAAGGGATTTGGTAAATGTATGTAAGGCTCTTAATCGGTTGACTTTGAGTTAATCCAAAGAGAGATTATTTTAGAGCTCTTATTTAATCAAGTGGACTTTAAAAGGAGAGTAAAGTATCATACACATGCTCCTGCTAGCCTAAAAGAAAGCAAATGACTCAAATGTATATAACAACAACAACAACAGTAAGAATAAGAAAACAATCAGCTGCGTAACAAATGTAAGCTAGGACTTAGAAGTCAATAACCAGCAACAAAACAGGGATACAGTACTTTAGACACAAAGAAAGTAAGTCCTTCCAACAATCTGGAAGAACCTGGAAGAAGACTCTGAGTATGAGAGGATAGCTTGATTCAGCCAAAATGTTAATGAAAGCTTTGTGAGACTTAGCCGAGGACCAGGGATGTCTTGTCCATACTTCTGGCCTATAGAAGTCATGGTATAGTAAACAGGTTCACTTAAGCCAGAATTTTTGTGAAGATTTGCTATGGAACAGTAAAAGTCCATAGCTAAGTGCTGCAAGCTGGGGGCATCTCTGACCTACTTTTTCTCTTCTTCGCTCCTCTCCTTCCTTTTTGGCTTTTTCTTCCTCCCCCTTTGCCAAATCCCCATTGTGCAGTGGCCCATCCATAGCCCATCCAGCATGTATTCTGTTTTTTCATGTATTCAATATAGTGAGGCACTGTACTGAGGTACAAGACACAGTTACCAGAGCACATTTCAATAGGGGGTACAAATGGTATTTAGTGTGACAGATACTATGACAAGTGACAACACAGGGCAGATTAGAGAGGATGCAACGCATCACAGTTTAGGGCAATAAAGGGGATTCTTTGTGGAAGAAATTTCTCTTTTGATTCTTTAAGCACATGTCAGGGACTTTGGACTTGACTATTAGGATCACCTGACTAATTCATTCAGGGGTAGTGGGTCTAATTTAAATGGGAGGAGATATGAAATGGGCATTAAGATTTCAAAAGGCTCTACAGAGGATCATGACTGCTGCAAAGTTGGGATCTGCTGATATAAGGAAGGTGGGCTGCTTTGCTGAGACCCCTCTTTAGGGTCTCATTCAACATCCATGCTGAGACTATTAGCTGCTTGAATCTTTAAAAACTGTGCCCACCATAAGAACATCCTGCCCTATAGTGTATTTGTCATCTCTCTATTGCTGTAGCAAAATACCTGACCTGACAACCGAAATGAGACAAGGTATATTTTGGCTCATGGTTTCAGAGGTTTCAGTCCACGGTCAGTCCGCTCCATTGCTATGCTTCTGTGTTAAGGCGGACAATCATAATAGTAGCATTGTGGCAGGGAAGACTGGTCATTCATGGCAGCCCAGAGGTGAAATATGGGTATAAAAGATCAAGGGAAAGATAGAGCTTCCCCACCTGTCCCCAGTAACTACTCCAACAAGGTTCTACCTCCTGATTCCTACAATCTAATAATGTAACAAATTATGAATTCACCAATGGATTGTTCCATAGATGGTGTTAAAGCATTTAAAATCCAATTAATTTTTAGCTACCCAGAGGGTGGCTACAACCCATCCCTTTAACATACAAGTGCTTGGGTGACATTACATATTAAAATAAAAACAAATAGAAACTTCCTTGATACAAGCGCCCCCTCCCAGATCTTTGTAGGATACAAAGACCCAGTCCCTTGCCACAAATTGAGAGAGTTCCAACGAATCACTCTGACCCCAGAGTACGCTGCAGGGTCAGTTGGGGCCTTGGTTAAAACTGTATTGAGTCATTTTCTTCTGTGAGTCATCTTTTCTTCCTTAGCTTATGACAGGCTCCTGTCCAAGAGTCCTCCCTAATAAATCTTTTGTCCACAGCTTCCTGGCTCTGAATGTGTTTTCAGAGAAAATTAGTCTAAAGCAAAAACAAGAGTTACTACAACAAAGGATGAAGTAAAAGGCTTGCGAAGAGGCCCAATTCTTGATGAGAGCAAGGCTGCTAAGCTGCGGAGGAGCTAAGCCAGTCAGTGGACTCCAGTTGGAGGGTAGAAAAGAGAAAAAAAGCAGGAAGGACGTCATCACATCCTCTTGCTAAAGCTTCCCAGGCTGCAGGGTGAACTGGATCTATGGGAACAGCTATTGTGATTCTGTACATTTTCCCCAGGAATTCTATAGCCCTAAACATCAGAGCAGGGTGAGAACGCCAGAAGAAACACTTTGAAACATAGCCAGCACATGCTCAGCTCATGGAAGCTGCCACCTGTGAGAGCCAGAGAAAGCAGAATGCTCTCAGCTCCAGCTTTGCTCCAGTGGACCTGGGTTGTCATGAACCACTCTGAGACATTGCTGCAGATGACTAACAGACCTGCTGGGTAATAGCTGGAGGAAGGGGAGACGTTTGCAGGTAGGAAGCCCAGCTGAAAGGCCGCTGAAAGACTGTATTCAACAGTAATAATCCCTAAGGATGGATCCCAACCAAAGACAGGGCTTACGTCTCAGTACTTGGAGCGTAAGGACGTGGCAAGCCCATGTTCTTTTTTTCAGTAATAGATTGTAATAGCACTATTCATACAGAAGAAACCAACATAATTTTAGAGTATTATATTATCATATATTACCTATAAATTAGGTAATATGCATGAGAGTACTTTGGAAATGAAAAAGCTCTGTGTGGAGATGTGAGGCATTATGTCTTCTTCTCTGGTATTTACGTAAATGAACGGATAGGAACAGGAAGGACAGGGCTCTGGAAACTGTAAATCCCCGAACAAATAAGAAGCCGCATAATTAGGTATTTTACAAGGTACCTTGAGCCCGAGGCAGGCAGGCCCTGGCTTCTATTCTGCAAGGGCAGTTTCAGTGGCAGAGTCTGCACTGCGTGCAGAGCAAGTAGGCTGACATCTCACAATGCTCTATTCACAGGGCCCTAGAATAACAGTATTCTAGCTGAGCAATTTGCAGAGAGTAAATTAAGGAGAATAAAACTCCTGTAATAGATCCTGGGAGGAGGGAGGGCAAGAGGAGGAAGAAGCAAGAGGGCAAAGACCTCTCAGCAATGCTGTCTTCTTCAGGCATCCCCAGCACTACAGAGAAGTGGACCCAGGTAGAATGGTGCCCCTGTGGGATGCCTTTCTGCACAGAATGTCAAATGTATATGTCCATGAAGGGCTCTAGCATCTGAAGTCCTCTACAGGGTAGCTTTAATAGTGGGCACCGAGATGGGTAAGGTGGTAGGGAAAACTAAGATGTTTAGTAACTCTTTAAATGCCATACTTTTTTGCCCATGCTGAGGCTGGCCCAATTGGAAACTGGAATTTGAAGAAATTTTTATTTTCTAGTGTGAAAAAAAATCTTGCTTGAGTTGAACTACTGAGGTAGTGTCTCTCTCGTGCACTCCTATGTCTCTTTCTCTCTTTTGACATATCTCATGCATTCTAGACTGGCTTTTGACACAGTATGTAGGTAAGTATGGCCTCAAACTTTTAATTCTCTTCCTCCAGAGTGCTGGGATTACAAATTTGTGCCCTAACATCTGGTTTACAGGATTCTGGGAATCAAGGCTAGGGTATCAAACATGCTAGATAAGTGCTCTCCCAACTGAGATACCAGCCCTAAGTGGCATCTATAGAGGAACATTCATACAGCAATGTGGCTGCTCTGTCAGGAGATCATATTCAAAGACCTTTTAGGGCTGTGTGATTCAGCTATAATGACACACCTCTGGCTGGAATAAAGACATGCCAATAAAAATAAAGTTTGTTTATAAAAGGATACAGCATTGTTTGAAAGTGATATCTAATTGAGGAGCAGACAAAGTAAAAAATCAGAGAAAGATGTGACAAATGAGCCAGAGATAAGATACACCCAACTCTCATGAGAACGGATAGGA
>NC_137969.1:81183090-81356807 GCF_963924665.1 Micromys minutus
ATTCAGTCAGAGACTGAGAGAAGCCAGTTTGAAGCAGTCATCTTGGTGCGGTGCTTTAAGCCAAAACATCGAAGTTGAACCAGCCAGCCAGAATGCAGAAAGAAGTAGAAAGGGTGGGTTTATTTATCAGTAAGCCTCCAAGATGACACACTATATCTGGTGAATAAACGTTACATTTATAGGAATCATTAATGCTTCATCTTATGGTGACTTTAGCTGTCACTTTCCATCCAGTCCATGGTGAACAAGGACATTTTTTTCAGGCCCTGTACTAGGTACCTAGTATGCACTATTTCTATTATCAACAATACCACAGGGTGGAGAAGGTTAGAATCTATGTCAAGATGAAAACCAAGTCTTTGGGAGGACAGCTCATTCCACATAAATAAGGGAAGCAGACTGGCAGTGAAAATAGTACACTGGCACCCACTGCTGCCTTCTGCTCCACAGAAGACCATATATTTGGTTCTTTGTCTTAGGCACTGAGCTGCCTTCTTTGTCATGCAGGGTGCTTGTTTTCTCCCATGGCTGCTGGTCTCTACGGCTGTCCAGTGTATAATGCATGCCTTAACCTGCCAGCAGACACCTTTTACTCAACCTACCAGTTGCCTACCCAGGTCAAGAGAGTCAGGTTGCTCATCCTGGGGCCCATGCCTCCATGATGAAAGGCTTAGCCCAGAATTCTCTCAATACTTCAGAAATGTGAGGCCAACATAGTTATGGGATAACTTGGTCCCTTCCAGGACTTTGAATGTGGGATCCCTAACTGTCAACACTTTAGAAAACAACTGGGTAGATGCAGAATCTGCTAAAAAGGGTGGAATTAAATTTAACGAACTCCTTGAGGGTAGGCCATAACCCAATAGGACAGATATTTTTATAAGAGTAAGAAGGATATAGACACATACCAAGGGAGACAATTGGAAGAGACATGGGAAAGAGATAGCTGTCTCCAAGCCAAGGACAAAGGCTGGAAGATATCCATTCCTTGCAACAAAAAAAAAAATAAAATAAAATAAAATAAAATCAACTGCTCTCAGACTTGCAATACATTGCTAGTGTTTAAGACCAGTCCACAGTTCGCTATCAGGACAGTCCTGGAAAGGAATGCAAGTATTATTACCCATTGCTCTCTTACTACTCCCGTCTCTCCTATTTTTCTTGAGTTTGTTCCTAGCATCCCAAGGCATGATACATTCTTGGTTAACCATGGAAGGCAGCTGGATCATGCCCTGCACAGAGGCAGTGGAAGTAGGTGGTACTTTAGCCCATGATGGCTATGTGTTTGCCCTCTTCTCTTCTAGGGGGTGGTGGCTGTTTCATTAGCTGACATGCCACTGCCCTTATTCTACAAGAGTGGGAGGACAGGCATGTTGGAAGCCCCTGGGCTGACGGAGAAGCTTAGCTCCTATGAAGACAGTTCTCACACCTTTTCTATCACTTCATCTGTGAACAGTATGCTGTGTAGAAGTGCCTGTCTGGGATCCTAGATGTGCCATTAACTAACTGTGTAGATTCAAGTGAGCTCCTTGACATCTGCCTTAGACTCACTACTGTGATGATCACATGCGAAGTGAGGGACAGATCGAATGGTAGGTGCCACCGTTGTCTGCTGGGTGAGCTGGACTGTGAATAGGATTTTAGGAGTGGGAGCCAGTGCAGGAATGCTGACTCAGAGAACTCCCTGATGGTGTTCTGAGTAAGTTTCAGACTCTCCACAAAGTTCCCAGAGCACCCTTGGGTAAAAATAGTTCAGAGGCAAATAATGCTGACTCCCTGTTTTTCTTACAAACTGCTTGTGGTCCTTTGGAGAACTTTTGTGGCTCCATGTATGAGGCAAGCATTATAAATACTTGGTTGGCACATTGGCTCCTACTTGTCAATCGAATTCTCGTCCCATTCAGATCCTGAAGTTCTATCTCCCAGGAGCTCAGAATATGACCACCTTTTGAGATAAGACCTTTAAAGAAATGCTGAGCCACCACGGCTCTAATCCAGTCCCACTGGCATCTTTAGAAGAGAGCAGAACACATAGAGAGGACACAAATACAGCAAAGGCCATGTGAAGAGGCCTGGAGGAGGTCGCTATATACAAGCCAAAGAGAAAAACCCAGAGGAAATCAAACCTGCCAACACCTCGATCTAGGGTTTCCAGCAACTAGAATGATGTGAAGGTTTGCTTCTGTTTTTTTAAGCCACCTGGTGTGTAGCAATTTTCTGTGGCAGCCCAAGAAATAGAATTCAATCTTTGAAGCTAACAGTGAGATAGGGAATATTATCAGCCCTGCTTTCATTCATTCACTTACTTGACAGATTTTCCAGCTCCTACTCTGACTCGAGGCTAGGTTTTTGTACTGAGGACAAGCTGGGCATAGTCTATAACCTCATAGGGTATTGAAAGCATGTAGACTTAACGGAGGTCAAGACAGGCAAGCAGATCATCTCAGGACAGAGGCAGGGCAGTGGGACTACGTGGCCCACTGGGTTGCAGTGGTGCCAGTGACAGAAAGGCAGAGTCTGTGCTAGATCAATAGAGCCTCTGTTATGTGCATAGTCCTTGCCTGTGCTCCCTGGGTTAGGATAGACAGGAGCCTGCAGCTGAGGGTCAGAATGTGAGGACACCGGCCAAGGGAGATTGAGATGCAGTAGTGTGGACTGGCTCAGGCTGCCTAGAAATCCTGATTTGTATTACCCTCCAAATGTTTGTGTGCCAGACAACTGGAATAAGGAGTTCCCCTCTTTGTGCCACTCCAGATGTGAAATATTCCAAGTCACCATTAGTTATCTTTCTAAGTTAGAACCACAGTGACTTACGGTTAAATGCAACTATGTATGTCAATGCTAATCTGCTACAGCACCAGCTTCCTTTGAGGCAGTGTTCCCTTGAGTAACCCCTCACCCTTTCTCCAGTAAGTGACTTCCGACCCACACTCCTGTAACTAAGTAAGGAAATTCAAGGCTCCCTGTGCTATTTGGGGGTGTGGGCATACTTCTCCTGGCTGTTTTTGTTAACTTTGTGTCTGATAGCTTCGGTCTTTCTATCACCATCTGTTTGGACAACTTTTTCTGGGAGACATGAATGGGTATCAATTACCTCTAGATAGGGGACCAAGTATAGACAAAGAGTTGATCCCATCCGAATCCAGCATGGTGAACCAATGAGATTATTTACATTATGTAGAAGGATATGGGTGAGGGATTAGCTATATTAAAATGGGTGTCTCAAAGACAGCTGCACACTAGAAAGCCCACCTGAGTATGGGTAATGACTCACAAAAGCTGTATTTCTAGAGCTCTCTCTACAATTTGCAAGCAGCTTCATCCAGTGTTCTCCTCTCAGCAACTGTTTGCTGCTTTTATAGCTTTTGCAGAGACTGTGGATTTTGTTACTTCCTGAACCTTGTGAGTTTTTTAGCTTCCGGAGCCTTATGAGGCTTCCCCCTACTCCAGAAGTGTTTGTTCAAATTCAGAGAAAAGAGCTACACAACACTATCCCTCCATCTGACACAGCTTTCTGCACACACCAAGCATAATGAGCTCCTATTCACTCTTCAATGCCCAGTTTTTTCTGTTTTCCTACAGCACCTGGGAAATACTTATATCAAATTCTGATTAGAGTGTGTCACCTCCAGTGTATTTACACTTCTCCATTCACAACCATCCTGAGAGAGGACAGACTATTTACTTTTTTGTCCCAGTGCCTACCACCAGCGCTGAAAAGTGAGTGCTAGAGAAATCCTGTGTCATGATTCATTTTATCATAGCATTATTTCATTTCTGTCATTTTTATAATTCTAGTGATTTTAGTATATTCACAAACTATTACAGTTTTGCCCCATTTCAAAAAAAAGTTATATCTAGAAACACAAAGATTCAAGGCATTATTATTTTGTTTTCTCTCTGTTAGTCTCATCATTTCTTAAGGGCCAAGTATGGTTTCCCCAGCCACTCATCATGGACAGAATGGGGCTCTGTGTTCTATCCCCATTCAGACAATTAGGCTTTCTTGTCATCATTCCTGAAATTACCCCCTTTCTTTATTAGCTCTTCTCATGCCATTTTTCATTTCTTTTAAGGACCTCTACGTCTAATCAAGACCTTCTTATTCCGTGTGAATAATGGCAACTTTGCTACTCAAAGTGTGGTCCTTTACCAGCAGTGTAAGTATTACTGGAGGCTCATGATGAATGCAGGGGTTCAGGACCTACTCTGCCTGACTGGATCACAGCCCAGACATTCCTAGGCTCTCCAGGTAGTATGCCTGGATTTGAAATGCTCAGCTGGAGAGCAAAGTCCTGCAAAATTTTTCTCATGAAGGTTCAGAAAACGAGTACTTTAAGGACATGGATTGCATAGTCTTTCCCACACCTATTAACTTTACTGTTTGGTACAAAAGCAGCTGTAGAGGACAGGTAATCAAATTTATGTGACTGTGAGTCAAGACAATTTTATCGATCAAAAGCAGGGAGCTGGCTCCTCTGGCTGTCATCTGCTGAAGCTGCCTTAAGTACACAGTTGGACTGTTGTAGTGGGCAACCTTTTAGAGAGTCCTTAAGTGGTCTCACCTCTTTGGATTCATACTTTTAAATAATTTCTTTTTCTGTGGTCAGTGTCAACTGTCTCTCTTCTAGTGGGTGGACTATGGCAGAGTGGTAGAACATCAGGTCCAGGACTGGGCTATAAAAAAGGTGGAACTTTTGTATTGGCTATCTATCTGCCCATCAATCTGTCCATCTATCCATCCATCCATCCATCCATCCATCCATCCATCCATCCATCCACCCATCTACCTATCTCTGTCTCTGTCTCTGTCTCTGTCTCTCTCCCCCCTTCTCTCAACTGTAGTGAAAGCCTACTAGTCAATTGCAAAGCGGGATTTGTAGAGAAGCTTATATAGAAGGAACTGAAGTGTAAAGATAGATCCCCTTCGTTTTGGATCCTGAGGTACCTACAGACCCACATAAAATCCTTCAAGAAACCCTGAGGTGTTTCCAGATGTCTAGCCCTTAGAAACTGTGACACAGGAGATGAGGTTTTAAACCCCTCATTTTAGGATACTGTTTACTACTTGGATAATTTGGCAGGTAATTAGCAATATTCTAAGCTGTTCCCTGATTATATTTCCTCAGCACTGTATCAGTGTGAGTAAATAAGTAGAACACATTCATGCTATTAGTGTTTCTTTCTTCCCCTGAAACTAGATAACAGAATCTTTATATGTAGGTACTATATCTTAAACACAAGCTGGTGGGACTGGGGAGATGCACAGGCATGAGGAACCGAGTTCAGGTTCCACATAAAAATAGGTTTGGTGATATGTATCTGCAGCCCCAGTCTAGGGGGCAGAGACAGGGAGATCCTGAGGATACAGGACAGTGTTTTACAGAAATGTGGAGAAGGGATTAAAGAAAAAATCTTGACATTAGCCTCCTACCTCTACATATGCTGGCATGACCGAGCATGCCAGTCCTTCTCTCTCTCTCTCTCTCTCTCTCTCTCTCTCTCTCTCTCTCTCTCTCTCTCTCTCTCTCTCTCTCTCTCTCACACACACACACACACACACACACACACAGACCCCTCAAAACAACAACACAGAACAAAAAGGCACTGTCCACAGAATTTACTGAATTAATGCACAAGGTTTTCTTATTGTTATTGCAAACCAGGAGCCACTAATTTGTGTGTTGGGGAGGTTACTTTGGTTCTTGAATGTCCACTTTTTTTCTGGTCCTTCCTGGGAAAGTATGATTTTTATTAGTCATTATTATTTAATAACCATAGAAATGTTGTTTTTACCCATAAATGAACACTTCTTCAATAACCTGGTAAAATTCCTTAAGCTGAACTAGCTGGAGAGATGATTGCCTTTTCCTTGAGAATCTCTAGATGAGAAAAAATAGTCTCAGGATAACAAACTCTGTTCCCAGGTTGTCTTTGAGAAAAGTGTAATCCACTGTAGTCTTTTGCTTTGAGGTGTTTTTTTCCTCTTTCATTTTTTTCTTTTTTCCCTGCCTTCTGAGTTTGCCTGCTTTTATCTCCTCTTGTTATTTCACAGTTGCCTGGGCATCTGAAGAACTTCTCTCCTCCCTCCCTCCACACTCGTCTGCAAGAGTTTGTTCATGGCACTTCCAAAATGCCTCACATCTCATGATTGACCCTAGGGTGACAAAAAGCCAGGGACAGACAGCAGGCTTCTAGGAAGAAATCGTTTGTAGTTGACTCTGTGACTTGACTAAACAGTAAACCAGAGGTGCTAACATTTTACATTTCCTGATGTTGGTTTGAAAGCAAGCAGTGAACTCTACATGACTAATAAAGAGTGGATGCTTTGCACAGTATAGAGGGCTGCTTCAAGGACCACTGTAAAACAGATTCTGAAATTTCCCTCTTTGTCCCATGATTGGACCCAAAGTTTCCAAACAATAGAGCAACATAGATAAGCATATTCTCTCTCTCTCTCTCTCTCTCTCTCTCTCTCTCTCTCTCTCTCTCTTTCTCCCTCCCTCCTTCCCTCTATCCCTCCCTCCCCCCTCTCCCTTTCTTTCTTTCTCCTTCTCTATCCATTTTTCTATTTCTGTTTTTCTGTTTTTCTGTGTAAAAATTTTTAATGAAATGCCATGCATGTTCACAATATATAATATTATATATAAAGTATAATATTATATAATACATATTTTTCTCCCGAGTCAGGTTATTTTGCCTAGAAATTATTGCCTTATTTTTTTTAAGTGAATTTGATCTTGGGGTTGTGAATACCTGGACCCAAAAGTAAAAACTGAAAGAGATACAACTTACTTTCAAGATGTATGAAAGTTGATGAGAGTGTAGTCCAGTGGTAGAATACTTGCCTAGCATGTACAAGGTCCTGAGTTTGATTCTCCAGGGCCTTAAAAACAAACAAACATGTGAAGGCATATGTGTTTTTTTTCCATGACCCATGATCAGATTACAACTTCTATCCTGAGGTGACTGTGCCCTTGCATCTGATGTCAGCATCTTCACTATTGTTTCAGTCTGCTGTCAGGCTAGGTCTCATTGGATACATAAACCAGGGAATAACTGTAATCAAGTATAGGTGTTACAGTATATTTCTACCAGTTAGAAAGCTCTTGTTTGTAGTTAAACACTACTCATTCAAGGTTCTATACAAAGAAAAGGATTGATATCTATATGTTTATTAGCTATCTATTACTATTTTTAAAAACACATGATAATAAATGTACAAAGAGAGGACATCTGTTTCCTGTCATAGTCTTGGGGACTCCAGCCCATGAGTGACTGGCTACACTAACTGTGTCTGTGGCAGTGTGGCACATGTGGTAGTGCAGAACTGCTTACCTTGCTGCCAGGGTATGAAAGAAAGAAAGGAAGAAGTTCCAACAATCTGTCTACAGGACATGCCCCAGACACAAGGATCTCCTCATTGTCCCACTGCTTAACTGTTCCCCAGTTCCTGTAGTGACGCCATAGGCTAAATACCGAGGACCTTTAGGGGACACTCCAAGTCCATCTATGGCAATCTGGGATTTCAAGTCAAATCAATATTATTTGCTAATTTCAAATTTATTCTATAAGTTTAATCATTTGTTCACATTTTCTTTAAGGGTCAAGTAGTAAATTAACTAAAAATATCTATGTCTCAATTTCCCTCTGAAGGGAAAAATGGCTCTTATTATCCAAGATTTTGCATTCTGATTCCGCTTCTGATGGCTATCTGAAGTTTGAGTATATTAAGTGGAAAGTTCCAGAAGCCAAAAATTCATGTGTTAAATTATACATCATTTTGAGCAGCATGAGAAAATCTCATTCTGTTCAGATGCATCTTATCCGGGACAGAAATCATCCCTTTGTCCAGAGAATCCAAGCTGCAAAAGCTACCATCTTATTATTCATTTTGTAACCATCTATAATCAGTTCTGATGTTTGTCTTAATAACAGTCCTAATGTCCAGGAGTATACAAAGTTTATCCAGCTATGAAGTGGGGGTAGACTAACTTGGCTATACAGGACATATACCCAAGCAAGCAAACAAACAAAAAACAAAACAAAACAAAACCCCAAAACCCCACAAGCAGACAAACAACAACAAACCATGCTATATATCTAGGGCTTGCTACCATATACAATTTGAGAAATCCATAGGAGCTCTCAGACTCCTCCCACTTCATACAGTCTTTCTTCCTTACATCCACCCACCCACCCACCCACATGTGCCAACACTAAGTCAGCAAAGTGGTAATAATCTTAGAACTTGTATATCTTTTTTTCCTGACAAGCTGATAAAGAAAATTTTATAATATATATTTATATTTATAATATATATATAATATTATATATATATATATATATATATATATATAAATGTTGAGTTTACAATGTCTATAATGTGCATTGTGATGTACTGCAAACTACCCAATGAATCAGGATTTTTATATGGCAAAAATTGCATCAACAGAGATTTTAGCTTTGCCTTGTAAAATGGATGCAACAGTCTTGTTAAATAATTCCCCACCCCAGATGCTTCAAACTCCTACTTCCAATAGAATCAATGTGTGGGTCCATGGGCCCTTCTTGGGATTAGGTCTCCCTAGACCCCTCAGCCTCTCTTTCTTCAGAGCAATCCCCAGAGACCAATGTAGTAAACACACAATAAAACAAATCTCGGTGCTGTCAAAATAGAAGACTATGCACAGCAAATTAATTTAAATAAAGCATGTCAAATACTTGCTTCAGCTGAAATTTATAAAATGCCATTTTATTACCTTGTGTTTTCATTTATGCCAGGCGACTGTCATGCCCAAACTATTTTTTATTATTGTAGAATCCAGAAAACACATTTTAGAATAAAATATTATCATAATAAAGATATTTGAGCCTTACAATATTGCTTTTACAGTAGAATGAAGAATTGTAAAGTCTAGTCTCATTTATTACAATTAAAATAAACATTCCTGAAGGTTCTGTGTCCTTCTATCCCTGTGATTATTTACATACCAGTCACCACCTTTGAGAAGTAACACTCTTTGTTCTATGACTTAGGCACATCTTGTTGTGAGAGGCATGAGTCTGATCAGACAGAATACCAAGAGGAAGGAGGCCCAAGGGAGAATTTTATCTGTGAGCTGTGAAGACATACTTTTAACTCTGGCTCTAGAATTCCCATCAAATCTCTGGGAACTTCTTTTATTTTCCTGGGGCCCATAGTAAAGGGATGGTGGACTCTCTTTCCTAATAGGTACTGCAATTCTGAATTTAGGGGCTATATCTCAGCATCATCTCTTTGTAATAGCTGCCTTCTCTTTAAGCATATATTGATGTCACTTTGCATTTTGTGAAGGGGAGGGGAGGAACAGTGATCCTCATTCTTTCCTAAGTAAACAAACATACAGGAAGCCAGTCAGAACCAGGTATATTAATGGGTACCATCTACTGCTCTAGGATAAGCAAAATACAATCTTGAACCTAGAAGTACTTAGGGTTTGGGTAATGAACATTCATTAAAAGTACAACAATTTCAATACATGTAGATTTGACAACCACTTCCAGGAAAGATCTTCCTATAAAAGAATTATTTCACTCAAGGGAGAAGCATGTGGCAGGTCCCTGAGCTGCTTCAGAAGGACTGAACTTACTTAGAAGTAGAAGCATTCTCTGGATAGAATTGAACATCTCTGGAAATTTTGAATAAATTGGAAAGGGTCAATCTTAAGGATTCCACTAAAATTGGTGTCCTACTGAGAGCTTAAATATGGGCCTACCGGGCTGGAGAGATGGCTCAGCAGTTAAGAGCACTGACTGCTCTTCCAGAGGTCCTGAGTTCAATTCCTAGCAACCACATGGTGGCTCACAACCATCTGTAATGAGATCTGATGCCCTCTTCTGGTATGTCTAAAGACTGTAACAGTATACCCACATACATTAAATAAATTAATAAATCTTGAAAAATGAACCTGCCAAGATGGTTTGGCAGGTAAAGGCACTTGTCTCCAAGTCTGATGACCTAAATCTGTGTCCCATGATTCACATGGCAGAAAGAAAGAACCAATTCCCACAAGGTGATCTCTGGCTTCTACCTGTGTACTATGTGTTGACACCCAAATAAATACAAAATATAATAGTTTATTATACTTTGAAATCTTAATAATACACTCAAAGTCACAATTTTCAAATATAGATATCTACCAAGTATGTCATGATTTAGCTGAGAATTATTTTTTTCTTTTGGAGGGACAGAGGCCCAGGAAGAAAAATGCTGTCTATCCTTACTCCTGTTAGCCTTTTGTTATGCCCTTGCTGTGGAATTCCAGGTTTATTTTGTTGCTACCTTATATTTACTAAAACCTACAAGGTGAAATCCAGCTGGTCATATTGCATAACAAATTCTAAGGATATGTTGATGAGTTATCAGACCTGCTGGAACACACAATATCCTTTTCAACTGCTGCCTTAAGTGCCCTCTTGCTTTCCTCTCCACTCCCAGTGATATACTTGTTATTTGCTAGGGGAACCATGGATTCTTTCTTTTGGTATTTTTCATCTAATGTAGATTCAGCTCTGTCAACTGCGATTCTTTTATCACCAGTCTATCCCTTGGCTCTCTGTCTGAATTTGGGCTTAGAAAGAGAAATGAAGTGTATGTAGTACAGGTTCCTTTTGGAAGTTAGTCTGTCTACAGAGGGATGGAATGTGTTCTGAGGTATAACTTAGACATCCTTCCACATGGGCTCTGTGCCTGCCTGTGGGGTACAGGGTAGCTTTTAGGTAAGACTTCTGTTTGTTAGCAAAGCCTAAGGCTTTTCCTCTCCTTCCTAAACTTTCAGTACACACACACACACACACACACACACACACACACACACACACACACACACACACACACCTGTTCTCCCAGGAAACTGAATTGTCTGTTCTGGGATAGAGTCTGTGTTTATATTACAAACAAGCTTCTGTGTGTCTTTAAGATTGCTGGTAGAAAGTCGACAATTGAAACACTGCTGTTAAATAAAAGACCCTTCTCATATGTTCAGAGGCTTACAGATTGTTGATAGGGAGAGAGATGCCCCCCAAATACCCACACTGTAACTATTAGAACCTTCAAATACGCTATGTTCTATGGAAAGGAACAATTAAGGTTAGCTGCTGATACATTAGTGTGATCCTGGACTAGCTGGGTAGTTTTTATTTGTCACATGCACACTCTAACGTTCATAGGCATAAGAGGTTAGAGTAAGGCAATGGAAAGAGAGCTCCATCAGTCAACACTGGCTTTGAACAGGAAGGAAGGGGCACAAGCCAAGGAATGTAGGCAACTATAGGAGCTGAGGAAAGCCCTGAAACCCTAGAGCCTCCAGAAAGAAAGCCTCTGGCACTTTGACTTAGACCCATGTCCAGGTTCTGGTCTACAGACCATAAGACAATTGTTTATTGCCTGCAGCCTCACATTGGTGGCCATGTGTTATATCAAGATGAGTTAAAACACACACCCTTTCTCGACAGTAGCACTGTCTCTAAACCTGAACTGTGTCAGCCAGATGACAGGATTTATGGATGAGAGTGTGCTTGGTAAAGATGTACAGTACTCCTCGATGATAAATTCTAAAGTTTTAGAAGCCAAAACTACCAGACTGAGTGAACAGGACCAGCTAATGCCCGAACAGACTTGATTGTAAGTTAAGTGAGCATGACAAGCGAATTGTTAAAAACTCAAACCTGATTAACTCTCTGATGAAGCACAGCATGACAAATGGCAAGCGACCATGGTGCTGTGAAAGCCAAATGCAGTGTACAGAGCTGGGGAGCTTTCCTGTGCAGCTGGGATCCTGGGATCCAGAGAAGCAACCCAGGGTCATTGTGGGGTCAGTGGTTTCCCTATGCAGGGAAGAACTCTACCCATGCTGGCTGTGGGGTCCTTTATATTCATGGAAGAACAGAAGGATAAAGATGTAATGATTTTCCTAGCTGTCTGGAGACCCACATGTTTTGGGTTAAGTCTCTCTTAAACTGAATTTTGGTTATGAAAAGAATATACGCTGAGATATATACTGAGTATATATGGATGTGCGGCCCCTAGAATTCATATAAATCATGCTGTTGAGTTCTCTCATTTATTCAGTCATGGTTTTGTATATTCCATCCCTGGAGCTTTCATTCATCATACATGTATTATGCATCTACCACATGCTCAGCACCAACGACGCATGGGTAAATGCTAGGCTGTCTCATTCTCAAGGAGCTGTCAGTATATTTGGAGAGAAAGACTTATGTTCCAAGGGTTACAGTGCCAAGTGCTCAGATAAATGCTGGAGTTCTGTTCCCGGGTGCTTAGGAATCATGGAGAAAAGTCCTCATTCAATCCAAGAATAGGGTAGAGAAGGAGTTAGAGAAGGAGAAGCAATGTTTGAGGTAACCTTTGAAGAGGTTTAAGCAGGCGTTACTGCAGAGGATAGAGCATAGTTCTGTGAGAGAAGGCAGCTATTCAGGGTTGGGTGAGCCAACGTGTGTACTCTACCAAGCTACTGTTAGATCAGGCTGGAAAGTTCAGCAGAAGCTCGGTCCCAAGCTGTCATGTGTGACTTGTTAGAACAGCAAGGATATTGAACATGAAGGGAATTGGAAAGCGCTGAGTGAAGTAGTGTGGCCATATGTGGAGTTCAGAAAGCCTCCTTAGTGATACAGGCAGAGTATCCCAGGGGCAGGGGGCCACACAAGTGGGCTAGACAGAGGAAAGAGAATCCCAGGGTCTGAATGGGGCTGCGGACCCAAACGCTCTTTTAAATCATGGGGATAAGTCAACATTCCAAGCTGAAGTGAGCTTTTCACTATTTCCTCAGCTTACGCTGCTCTTTAGGAAGTGACAAAAAAGGTGTGGAATGGTGAACATCGTTGCTGGTGGCCATCATATGTTCTTATGGCTCCTAAAGAGTTTTATTCACCGAGACGGACCAGACTATATTTAACATGCATTTTATATTATTGCCCTGTGTTGTGATTACAGGCCTAGCTCCCACATTTTTATTCAGAGTCATTTATTCAGAAAATCTCTTCTTAGAATTTGAGTTCATTCTTCATTAATTCCGTGGCAGCTTTGCATAGCCCAGTGATTGAATTACCTAATAGCACCTGCCTGAAATGATTAACATGAGCGGAAGCCATGGGGTTGTATTTGATATAAATGATTTGTTTCCTGACATAGTAATTTTATTAAAGGGGGACCCAGTGAACCACCCTGACAAACAGAGGCGAGGTCCTGGCTTCCAGGAGGTACCTGGGAGGTTAACGAGCAATTAGCCGCTAACAAATGACAACACGGCTGGGGGTGGGAGGTTCTGATTCTTAAGCAATAGGTCAGCATCACTGAGAAACTTACAGGTTTTAAGGAGGACTGTGTGATCTGCATCCTATAAAGGGGGTGATAGGCAAAGAGGGGAAAGGACCCTACATGTAACCTCTTTCTCTTGAGAGATTCCCAAGTAGACCAGGAAGAACTGAACTGCTTAATCCTCAGTGGGGGTGGGGAACACATTTCTGGCTTTCTCTCAAGCCGAGTAGCCTCAACAGGACCTGAGATTTTCTCCTTAAGTAACTATGATGCTGTACTGGAACCTTCTGGTTTGCTGCTGATGTGGGGAAGAGTGGAGGTCAGAAGGATGAGGAGGGATTAGGACATGGGCTGTTTGGAAATATTTTATTGTTTCATTCAGGAATGGAAATCATAGTTTTATTTTTAATGCGTTGTTAAGCAATTATTCCCTCTTTGATTGAGACATGTGTACAACCTCTGTGTCAACTAAGGGCAAAAATGATCTTTACTTCTTGAAATATAAATTAGATATTGCTATGGTTTTGACACTTTTTTTATCACGGAGTATCTGGAAGAGCAAACTGGTATATCTGAAGGCTGATAAGGAGTGACTTTCAAATATAACCTGGAGGTGCCAACCCCTCCCCTCCATAATCCACATCCATCCCCACAATTAGAGGTAATTTGAATCTCTATTTGGACATTTTCCTTCCTACGCCCTCACATAGATTTCAGTTTCTGCATGGCTTTGTTCTTCCATTCTGGGAAAAAATTAGGATTCCCATGCTAACATTTACCATTTGGCATTCTTAAAATTATTTGCTGCTGGAAGACTGCTTACACCAGTGTGTGATTCCTCACTGGACTAAGGACATGCAGGCTGAGGCAGAGGGGCAGGCAGGGGGCGATAATCAAATCCTACTGTTAGGGAAGGTCACTCGGGAGTGAGATTGGAGGTATGGTCATGAAAGATGCCTTCCTTGCCACTTCTCTAGCCATTTAAGGAATATAGGTTGACCCTTTGTAGAAAAATAGTACTTTTCATAGCAAGTTTTAAAAATACAGAATCAGTTACTCTATGAGATCAGACCTAGGAGTCTGAATGTAGTATCTTTCTCATTGGTTTTGATGCTTTTGGTTCCAGAGGCAGAAAACATGGGGATTCCTTGCACATCTCCCCAGGTAGGTGATGAATCTATTTAACTGTCTCTGATTCCTTAGTAAGCCTGTATCTTGGTCATGTCTTCCGGATGCCTGGTCCACTCTGGGGTCATTTATGTGTAGATGGTTGACCTTTGGTCGCTCCTCCAGGCTTCTCTCTGCGCAATACAGGCAGTATTGGTAGTTTCCTAGTTCCTCCCAAGAACTCAAAACAGAAGAACAGCACAAACTGGCCCAGATGCTCTTAATCAAAGACTTTAGAATCAAGCACTGGGCCCTGGAGAAAAGAGTAGCTGCTTTCCTACTTAGAAGGAGTGTTAGTGGTATCACATGTATGGGTACTTACTTGCATGTGAGCCTATGAATAGATAGATGAGAGAAAACCCACAGCATATCCAGATTTATTTACATATCTGCTCACAGAAGCTCTATATATGATCTAGTGTGTTATCATTCCTATGTTAACAGCAAACTTTAGGTTGTAAACTCAAGTTGATGTTTCAGCCAGGTCTGTCCATCCTGGACTAGCTTTGTGTGTATTACATGCCCAGTATAAGTAAGAGTAGCTGTGTGAAGCTGGGCCCACAAGGCTGTGCCTGGTAAACTCTCTCACACCTCACCTCACACATAAGACCTACCTGAGGGTTCTCGTGCAATTCCCCTCAAGCCCCATTCCCTGTTGGTCTCTCCCACTCTTGCTGCAAATGCTATCACAAGCTCTTGATGTTTGTGCAGCCATCCGTATTTCCATTAAGATCATTATCTCTGTCCAGGGTCCATTAGAACTCCTGGTCTAATGAGGACTTGGGGTGTAGCTGGTCACCCACAGCATCAGCCGTGGTGATGAATGCTCTGCATACCATTCTCACCGGCATCACACATCCCTCTTATTTCCATTAAGATGATCATCACTCCCCCACCTCCATACTCATCATTACAACTCCATTACCTTTTAGCGCCATCTACATTAGAACTCCATTACCTTTCACACCGCCACCATTACCTCTCTTACCGTCCCCTCTACATTTCAGTTGCCCTCACCATCTCCTTTACAGCCACCAGCTTTTCAATTACAGGTCCATTATCTTTATTATTACCTCAGTTACAATCATAATTGCTCCCATAACAATTCTAACATCTTTATCCACCCCCTCTCCAATGTGAGACCCGGGCCACCTTTCATAAAGCTCCAGGCATTCCCATTATACACTAGACATGTACCCCAACATCTCCATTAGTGTTAGAAATCCTTTCCTTTCCTTCATCAAATGACCCATGATAATGTTAACTGCAGAAGATCGGCCACTCTCCACAGTAATTCTGCCATCTCCACTGATACTCCTATTTACTGCTCACTCTTAGTTCTTCTTCCAAACCAAACAGCAATGATCCTCATCTTCAAGACAACTCATGCAAACAGGCAGGCCTCCTCTGCCGTGTCCTGACTCTGGATACCTAACTGCCAATGTCTCGTTTCATTTTTCCGAAGCACATAGATAAAAGGCTAAGGGATGAACGCACACACCAGGGTGGATCAGTCTCTCCTTCCACTGTACAGATTGGAGGGACTGAACTCAGTCTGTCAGACATGGTAACAAATACCTTTACCTGTGAAGCACCTTGATGGGCCTTCAGTGTCTTCATCAAAGCAGTCACTGTCTTCCTTTTTCTGGCGTTCTAGTATGGTGTGCTGTTTTTTGCTCATTCAGTTGTAAGCTACAGATGGACTTGCTCTCATTTCCTTCCAGGAGCACTTAGCATGCGGCCAGAGTTAGCATTCGGTGAGCACGGCTTAATGAATGAGCACATACATCACTACATCCTCACACTCACCATCAATTTTTGTTGCATTGATCCCATGAAACTCTCATCAATACCCTATCATTCCATTACCTCTTAAGGATGAATACATAACTACTCTTCCCTCCTCTGGTAGTTATCCCCATATTTATCATTCTTCTGTTAGGGCGGCTCTATTATCTCCAGTGTTAATCCTTGATTAAGGGGCTCGGGTACTCTGATACAGTGCCCTGCTTCCCTTCCACAACAGATTTCCACTCCCATGAGGGACCGTGGCCTCTTCCCCACCAGCTATGTCATGACAGCTCCATTAACAGAAATTCTTATTGCACTAGTGATATGTACACACTAAGCCAACTGTGATAGGACTCAAATGACAAAGAGCAGTCTGTTCCCAAGGCTGGTGCCTGACTACACGACTATTCAGGACATTGCTTATATGAAAGAGCTCTGAACTGACACTTTCTGGGTCTGCCACCACTCCCTGGTTTAAGCAAATTATTTATTAAGACTTTTTCTAGGCCTTGGTTTTCTAAGCTGTAAAATGGAAATAACAACAGTGCCTGATATTATTTGTTACTAGGAGGTAAGATGAGTGAATAAATATAAAGATAAAGTAACCCAAACAGCACTTAGCATAGGAAGAATATTCACAATCTGTAATTCCTAGGGGCCCCAAATTTTCCCTGAACTGAAATGATTCTTAAAGTTCTAGACTGAACATTTAATGTGCCTGAATTTGGGCCGCAGATTTTTCAGAGTACTCATCATTGCAGTTCTTAAATCATTTTCTGACTTTAGGGCTCTCTGCTGACTCAGCAGAAAATTGCAGCCATTCCCTGGCCCATGGCCACAGTTACAGTAGAGATTTCTGGGAGTTCTCCTCCCTAGCTCTGATGAAAACTCTCCGTGGTGTTATTTTGGCTGGCTCTGACTTTGCTGCACGAAGAGTGAGTCAGCCTACTGCCGGACAAAGGCTCACAAATAGCCCTGTTCTGCACTCCTCCTCCTGGCTGCTGGCTGAAGTGAAGCTAAGCCTTCTCAGTGGCCCTTGAACATGGTCAACAGTAATGTTAAAATCAGTCTTGGTGGCTCAAGCAGTTTTGCTTCTACCCTTTCTCTCTTTACCCTTACCTTCGACTCCCCCACTGACTGGATTTTCTACCCGGTAGCTATCCAGACCAAGTCCATCCATGTATATTGCTTAACCCTAGCTCTGCCTTTTCTGGAAGAATACCATGTCCTAAATCCATTCTCCTCTTCCATCCTCATTTTTCCATCCCCTCTGTGTATATTGCTCTTCCAGTGGCTCTCAGACAATAGAAAAAAGTATCTACTAAAATCATTAGCATTCCAGTGTGGATAAACAAGGATCTTGGTGTGTACTTGCTTTGAAAAAAGGACCTGGCCGGGTCCACCTTGACAAGAAGGTACAGCAGAGTTTCAGGCAACATTGTGGAGCCAGTATTATTTGTTTTCTGAAAATTACATGGGGCTAATGGTGGCACGGTGGTAAATTTTCAGTGCCAGGATGTTTCACAATATCAATTACAATACACTTCAGGAGGCCATAATTTCAATTACCTTGAAATCCATCAAGTATATTGTCTTTCATTTACTCATCTCTCCATTTGTTGCAAAGGATTCTGGATCCTTCAACTGATAGACAACACTTGAGGATCTTCTAAGGGGTCTTTATATCTAATTGCTAGAGAAGTCAGGTGTCAGTGCCAGTTTGGCTATGTTAACTGTAATAAGTCAAACACAGAAGGACAAGGACCACTTATGTGTAGAGGCTGAAAGGTTGATGTCACTGTAGAGTATAGAATAGTGCTTCCTGGCATCCATGTGTGTGGGAGGCAGAGTTTGAGAGGAGGCTGACAAGCACAGGAAGTAGTTACATGAGAAAAAGAATTCCTAATGATCTGGAGCATAGTAGGCTGACTATGGTTCACATACATTAATTAAATGTCTCAAAACTACTAAAAGAAGGATTTTGAGAATTCCCAAGACAAAGAAGTGGTAAATGATTGAAGTGATAGGTACACCAGTTACCCTCATCACTACATAGTACACATGGGAGGTGAAATGTTACTCTGCTAAGATGTACAATTACTGTGTGTCAGAAGTGATGTCTTTATTTTAGTCTTTAAGGTGTGAGGTTGGTTACCAGGGCACGAAGCATCCTTCTTAGGCAGATTGAGGAAAGGCTGCCTCACTATGTCATCACAAAGACAGATCAGGCCAATTCTAGGCTAATGCCACAGAGATGAGGTGACTAGGATCACAGAGGGTTTAACCCCCCTTTAATCATTGGTCTTTGGCCAGGGTTGGCACAGGTGCCCATGGAGACAAAAAGCATCTACGTTGGTTACTCTGAAATTACCATACCGTCACCATTGCCTACTTTTTTCTTTCTCTGTTGCCTTTCCCTTCTTTCTCTTTATTCCCGTCACCCACTCCCTCAAAGCCCCAAGTAAGTGCTAGCCTCGCATACCCTTCTTGAGTGTGTATCCCTATGCATTCAATGCTCAGCTTAATGGCACAACCTCTGTTCTGAAGATTTTTGGTCATCAGCTCCAAGCATCTTCTGATACTTGTCCTGTTTGGGCTTCCAGTACAGAAGTATAGACAGTATTTAATATTCTGCCAAGCCTTGTGATGGTCTGTCTCTCTCTCTCCAAAAACCAGGAAGTATTATTTGTACTCTATTCTGTGACTCAAAGCACAAACCTTTATATTCCATTCAAAATTACTCCAAAGGCTCGCTGTCTTTTACCTTTCTTTTCCAACTCCCCTCATCAATCTTGCCTTTAACTTTGTCTAATTCACTCTACCATGTTCTCTTATTTTTCTCTGTTGCTCACATGCTACAGGGCAGTCATACTCAGCCACTGAATACACATGCTAGACGTGGTATAGGCTTGGGAGATTTCTGATTCCTGTTGCATTTGAGTGACAATGTGGGCACCACATAAATCTGGATGGAGAAATGAGAAAGAGATGGAGAGATAAGAGAGAGGTGGAGAGATGAGAGAGAGAGCACGTGGCAGGGGGTAGACAGAGGGCAACTCAATCATAAAACTATACTATAAGTACCAGTTAACTCCAAACAACCTCTTTTTGAAACTACAGCATAGATATTTTCATCTGGGGCAAAGCATGGATAATTTAAACTTGCTTTGATGACATACATGCCAAAGGATACTTTTACATGAGCCTTTTCAATATAGACACCACTCCTGATTTTGATCAATTCTCATCTGTATGTTGCAAGGCAATTTCAGTACGTACTTAGCTTAATCAATTTGTATCTGCACACTGACCTTTGGGACTCTGTTCATGGCTCCCAGCATTTGGTGCCCACTGTGATTCTGTCTGTTCGGTGATGTCGTTCTCAATGTTTGTAAACGGCTTTATGTTTAGCCAATGTTATCTTGTGTTCCCTCCCTTCAGCCACTTCCCTTTCCCAGAGAGATGCAAACTGTGTGGCTTACAGAACATATTTTAAAAAATTATTTTCCTGAAACCTGGAAAGCTGCAAAGTTAGGCATTCTGGGATAATAAAAGTAGTGGGGAAAATAAAAATTTTTTATCAGCTTGTTTACACAATTATGTAAATGATGAGCACTTATACATGGCTGATTCCTCAATTATTCATGGTTTGAAGCTCTCGAAAATTCAATTCAACTAAATAACCTTTCTTCCAGTGCTCACAGTGAGAAAGGTACGTAATTTGAAAAGGGGGAGAGAACGATACAATTTGATCAGGAATATTACAGAAATGAACAATAAGTGCAGAACACACCGAGTAAGCACGGTAAGAATAGCACAACACATGCTCTGGGGTTTTAGGACAGAAGAGACATCATCTATCCCAGTGTAGTTGTGGAGGATGGAGGGGATGAGTCTGGAGCGCTCATCCATGTACGGTGCTATGTTGGATTCAGGTCCTACCTCCCCTGTCTGAACTGTTAGATCAGCTTCCTATTCCATGTCTCCTGAAGTTGTTGCTCTGAAGTGATCTTTCTTAAAAAAAGCAATTGAATTGTGCTATACCTTAACCCTAAACCCTCCATTTCCCCTACTATTGAGTAGGAGTTGAACTTCCTTGTGTGTCACATAAATTCTGTGCCCACCTATTTCCTTGGTGAGCACAGTGCCCACTATATTTCCTGTTACCTGCCCCCCTGTGACTTCACTTCCTTTTCCCATGTTGTTGCTTCCACCTAGATGGATCCACACTTTCCTTTGCTTTTTTCACTTCACATGTCTTGACAGCTCCTGTTCAACTTGCTTGGCTCCTGTCCAGAAGACACAGCTGGTGGCTCTCAGTGCACCTCTCCCCTGCACCCAGTGCCACCTCTCAGTTTGTTCCAGTGCTTTCATTTGAGACAGAGGCTAGGCATCCTTGATTTCCCTAGAAGTGTACCCTGCAGCATGTGATCAGAATGTACATTGGTCCTGGACATGATGTTTCCTACACATATTTCTGCCAAGTCACATTGGCCTCACTGTGTGGCTGAGTAGGCCACCTCTTTTTTGCACAGGATTAAAGACCAAGTAATGTGATATGTAAATGTGGAAACTTCTTCCATAGAGCTTAGAATAAGAGGAGGTAACAGAGGTTCAGTGAAGCAAGAGAAGCTGCTTTCATTTATTTAAATGGAAACAAGCCTTCTCTAAACAGAGGGAGAAAGGCTTACAGAGAATAAAATATAAATAAGAGACATTGGAACAGACAGTGGATGGATCAGACTTTAGGGGAGAGGAATAAGGCAGGGGCTCGGGGGAGAGTGAGCCTTGACAAGGAGGAAGGCTGCTTTCTTTGCATATAGAGACACAGAACAAAGCAAGAGATAGACAAGAGGTTGGGATGAAACAAAGCCTTTGTGCATAGTCTAAGTTTTGGCAGGAGAAGGATGCTTGTAGGCAAACTCATGTACCTAACAGTGCAGAGTTTTCACAGCCATAGATGTTGAGAGAAAACCACAAATACAACATTAGCAAAGCACTGTGATGAGAAGTGACCTCTCAGGCAATGTGCTTTTCATGAAAGTATATCACAATCAGATGGATGATTAACTTCTCAGAGGTGCAGGACTGAACACAGGCTGAGACCCCTGACATTTCTTTGGTCACCTTCCACATCAAACAGCCTTTGAGCCCATACTTACTGGAGTTTGAGATAGAATCAAACATGATCCTGGGGCTGACCTCTACTGAGCTTCTGCAATCCCCAAGGCTAAAGTGAGCCATGTCTACTCAGCTGTGGCGTCTGGTTCTGGCCGCAGTTTAAATGCACTAGAAACTACCCAATGATATGTGAGTGAGGGTTGGGGTAACTGAGAACTTGTGGGGCCACAACGGGAGGACGTGTTTGTCCATTATACCACGTAGATCTCAGCTTCCTCGTCTTTGCCTTGCTGTCTTCTAAGGCTCCTTGGTTCTGCTCAGGGAAACATGTCAACAGTTCTTTACCTCAGTGCAGGGGAACTCGAAGTTTCCTTCCCTCTGAAAAGATGAAAGCTATGCACTTGTAGATATCTAAGGAAGCTTAGGCTTGGGGACAGTCCCTATCCAACAGAACAAAACCTGAGTTAGGAGTTAGCAGATGCCAAATCTGCTATGATAATAGAAAAAAAGGGAAGACATGCCCACCTCTTTTGTTTGTTTGTAATGTGTTTACCTTGATACCGGGGTATTCCTTTTATGTTCACTTTTGACTTCTTATCTTTTCCCATTCTGTTTTTACCTGCCCCACAGACACACCAGATTACAGAAGAGTATTAGATTGAAAATCTATATCTATTTGATCAACATATCTGTTTTTACTGGGAATGAATCAACCCATGACTTACAGAGGGCACTAAATATATTTAGGCAACAGAAAAGAATATGTCTTATCATTTTCTGTTATTCCTATCCAAACCCTGTTATTACTGACATTAATGTTGAACAAAATGACTTATGGCAGTAGTTGCTCAAGAAAGGTTGTTTTCTGAACTCAAAGTTCCTAGAAGGTAAGGGGGTCACTGAGAGCGTTTCCTATAGACTATTGAAATTAAAATATAGAACTCTCTTTGGGATCCTCACTATCAACCTAACTTTCTTTGAAAATGTAAGATCACCAAAACCATTGACATATTAATACTAGCCCCTTAGAGAAGAAAGGGTCCCAAAAGATACAAATCAACCCACTTGAAGGCTGCAGGACATCAGGGGAGAAGGCAAAATGCTTCAGAACCTGTCTGTAGTCCAGAGCAGCCACAAAGCTGAGAGCTCAGTGCCCCAGATATCACATTTGTCTCAATTTGGGAAGAAGCTGAAAGCCTATCTGGGGCCATTTAAGTTCTAATGTTATTAAGGGCTCATCTAATCAGCTCTTAAAATAAGCTGCTCGCAAACGCATGGGAACCAAGGGTAAGAGAGAAGCAAGTAGACCCAGGCAGCTTGCTCCAGCCTGGTGAGCTTACCTTGGTCTAAATTGCCAAAGAGCCATGGGGTCTCCTGGGTTCCTTTTTGTTTGGTAACTTCTGCATTTGCAGCATTTGCAAAAGAGATTTATAAGTGTGTGGGAGAGAGAGCTAATCTACATAAGCCATGTTCTCCAGAGAGGTCCACCATGCACATGTGACAAGGCTTGGCAGGGAAAGATGAGCTAGATGCTATGCCTGGGGGTGGCTTTCAAATATAAGTGGCAGAAAATGGTGATTCTGAGAATTACCTATGAATCAATTTCTGCAGACTTCTGAGACATTCTACCCTCAGGGGACCCAGCAGAACTCCCCATCCCTGTCCTGGGCCCCTGTAATCTGCCTGCCTTTTGGGAGTTTCTCCATTTCATCTTGATTTGGCTTTCCTTAGGACTAGGAGCTTCTACTAGCCCTAGACTGAGATGGATCCTAACCCTGGTGTGGGTATTGTGCTCATGAAATCCGGCTTCATCCTTTGGGTCCTTTTTAAATAGCAGACTCATCTAAGTCCATGAAAGTTCTTTTCTTTAGTGTCTGCATCATTTCCAAGGGTAAGACTGAGGTCAGGGGTCTACACACTGGAAAGATGCTATTTCCAAATATGATGGTAACTCTTGTCTTCAGCATTGTCTTTTCCTGATACTCATCTTTTGCAATGTACTTCTTTTACCACTTAGTGTCTCATTTGTGAACCTACAGCCTCTCTTGAATCCTTTTAATCTCTTGAGCAAAAGCCTCAGATAGCAGGGCTGGATGGAGATATGGGGTACTCTTACCTCATTAAGGGTTTCCTCATATCTAAACCAATATTTTTAAGTCATTTATTCCGAATCTACATAGAGAAGGTACTCCAGATCTTCTGCTGGCATTGAGCCATTAGAAATTGGTTCACATAGCAAGTGCTTTTATTTGAGGACGTTTCTTTGGATGTGAATTTTAGTCTTTCCCTGCTGCAAGTGGTTTGATCACTATTTCTCTACATAAAGAGCTGCGTTCTCTGAGTAAGTCCATCTAAATATAGGATGCTTTTGTGACAGATAGCCCCCACTACTGCCTAGCTGTTCCCAGCTGTTTCAACTCTCTATGATTTCAGACATACCTATCCCACCCAGCTGGTATCCTTGAGCCATCAAACTCCCCAACTCATCATTCATGACTGGCACCCCACTCAATATGATAAAGTCTCTTGAGACTTGGAATATTTGAATTAAGGAAGAAAATGGCCAAGGGATACTTTGTGGCTAAGTGCCCTCAACTGAGGCAGGGTACTGCTGAGAATATTCTGGGTGGATTCCAGTATGGCGCTTCAGAGGAGACTGGGATTGTGTCTGTAGTGTGCTCGGGGGCATATTGAGTATATAGCAAGTACACAATGAGGCACAGGAAGAAAATGAGTTTTTCCTGAACAAACTTTAGAACCGTATAAACAAATAGTGAGAGAAGGCTGGTGGGTATAATATCATCATTGTTTTTCACAATTAAAAAAAAGGTGAAAAACAAAAACACAAAACAGACACACCTGTTTGAAAACTTCTCCATTTGGTGAATAAGGTTTGAGTGCTGTAAGTTATTGAGGGAGCAAAATATTCACTGTGCCTGTCAACTCAGAATCCTCAGAGCCTTTCCTATGGGCCATTTTTTAGAGGTTATTATTTCAAACCCAAATTTTCTCAGACATATATATGTGGTAGGAAAAAGGAATTAGGAAAGCCTTTAAATTAAAAGAAATAAAACGACAGGTTTTCCTCGAGCCGTATAAATAGTTATGGATAGAGATAAAGAGATGGATATTTTTTCATAATACTTTATTAGAGGTTTTGAAACTCTGGAAATTTTAGAGTCAGGCTGGTGAATAATTTAGCATTGATTCATGCAGGGCTGGTACAAGCGCACTGGGCTGAGAATCAAGTCTAGCCTCTTAGACGGACTGAGCTCACGAAGACGTTTTTATTACCAACTACATCATGAAATGCACTTCAGAACAACTTTATGAGTAGCCTAAGATCTTACTACCTGGTTTCTCAAGTGATTTCAGGGACTGTGTGAAGCCCAGAGGAGCTGACGCTGCTGGCCAACTCATTTCATGGAGAATATCCCCAAAGCTGTTGTTTCAGTGACAAAAGGTCTCAGGTCCCGGGGAATATGCAATTCCTACCGAAATGGATGGATGGGAAAGGGTTCACAGCACACAGTACCTCGTGATGTCAGCCTCTCTGATGGTTTCTCCTGACCACGTGCTCTGTGAGTCTACCTCCGGATGAGATCTGACCTCTGAGTTGATGCAGACACCTGTGACAGGAAGGAATATGTAGCTATAAGATGAGAGCCTCAGTTTCCCTATTCTTTTCTTTCAAGTGAACTTGGAGGCAGACCATGTAGGTCTCTGCAAGAAACAACATTGTTGCTTATTAAGTGATTGGCTTCTTTCCAGAGTTTCACTTACATATTTTATTAATTCTTTTTCCTATGTTTCACAACCTTTTGAAAAAATGATAAAAATATGAGGTAAAACTACATAATCATTATAAATCCGGAAATATAGTTTATATCACAAGTTAAACAACTTTAAAAGTGATGGTGCAAATACTTGATCTGATTGCAGTAAATGTTTGCCACTTCCTCCAAGAAGCCTCCCATCCAACTCCTTCCACAAATGAGAGTCCCCCATATCCCTTTAATATCTTCAGCATGTTGAGCACTCCTTCGTGAAGAAAGTACCATTTATCAGAGTCTCTTTATCTATTCAGATTTTCACTGCATATTTTCAAGGACCTTCTGGACTGTCTTCAAGGTCAGAATCTTTGTCCTCTTCTTGTTTTATTTGGATCTTGTCCAAGCCCAACACCAACACGAGAGAGTTCAATAAATAATGAATAACTGGATGCAGAATAATCCTGTCCGGTTAGAAACACCGTCACCCCAAAGCATGGCTAACTCCTGCAGGTGGAGGCTTCTGCATAAGGGTACTGTCACTTTTCTGAATTAGGGGAACTGTGCTTTCCCCCAATTGGATGGGCTCCCCCTACACAGTTTCTAAGGATCAGTCAATGTAGTTGGTGGCTCGATAATTATGCCTTCAAGGACTTCCTATTCACAAATGCTACCAAGCCTTCTTTAAAAGGGATGCTAAGCCTTAGGGATCTCATTTATAGATACCTAAAGACGATGCATTTGCAAAAAATTGGTTGCAATCTAAAGAAGGAAGCAAGCATTCTGCTAAGGTCTAGGCTTCCTATCTAAATTGTCCCTGGATGAATATTCCTTTCCAGAAGGCCTTCCTGGACCCCTGGAGGGGTGGGAAGTGTGAGATCATCTGATCATCTGGCGAATGCAGTCACTGCCTGGAGAGTGGGGCTAAGGTGCTGTGGGGCTGCATCATTAGAACAGAAGTGGGTTTGCTGGTAGGAGACAGAGGTTACAGATCATACACATGGCAGGGATTTTCCTCTTCCAATTAGAATCTAGCTGCTCACCAAAAGCAAGAGCTGCAGGTGATTTGGGAGTAAATCTGGAACAATCCAGAACTTTCACTTTACTCAAGGAACAGATAGCTCTAATATTAATCGATCTCTCTTTCTATGGATTTAAGATCCCTTTCCTATTGTTGCCCACAATGAGTGTGTGTGGTGGTGACTTCACTCTCAGAGAGTTCAGTTCACTTACATGCTATGCCATTACTTACCCATCTAACAAAATATAGGAATTCAACTAATGTGTTTATTACATTTCAAATGTATCCACTTGATATTCTTAAATTTAAAGGTAACATGCACGTATAAGAGAATTATAAAGACACACATGGGAAATACAGTCATTTCGCCCCACTTGGTTCTTTAATAGAGTGCACTCTATTCTCCTGCTCTGTTTTCAGACTGATCTGTAATAGAAGGACACAGAAATGACCAGAGGGTCCTCTGGTGCTATCTTACACTTGGAAGAAACCCAGACCTTTGGACTCCACGTGAATCAGCCTTTGCATGTGAGCTGCCACCATGGACTGGGTGGGTACAACTTTGGACAAAGAAGTTTCTGATGGCTGAAAGAAAATTCCCGGGCTGCATTTTTCAGTATCTGGTAGGGGCAGTGCTCAGCTAGGTGGTGTCTAGGAGTACCAGCAATGTACCCACTCCCTCCTTCTTGCTCACTTAAATCTAATTATGCAGATACCACAGGTATGCAGAGTGGTTTTGTTTGTAGCCATTCTATAATCCTATTCAGCTTGTGTTGACTAAGCATACAACCATCTATCACCCCCCCACCCCACTCCTGTGCCATTTGAGCACCCATACACAGCCTGTAATAGAATACATGTCATGGAATTTTCAGGAGAGTCTCCCTCCTTCTCTATGACTTGACTTTCTTACTTTCTCTTCCCTTAACAATGTATCTTCAATCTCCACATTGACTGCACATCGTTATAGACATTCATTTAGAGTATACCTACATAAGGCATTAAAAATGTGGGTGTGTAAGACTATTTACTTTTGTGGTCACTGGAGCCTGTGAAATATGTGAACATGAAGAAGCAGATGCAGACTGCTATCAAGGAGTTCTCACCTGTGGCACCAGGCAGTTACAGCCCAGGATGCTTTCCTTGGATCCATGCACCAAATACAGGGTGAGCTATGTAGGAGGCTAGAAGTAATGCATTGAACAGCTTGAGTCTAGCACAGTGCTCTTCTCCATTTAAACAGCTTTTAAAGCATGTTCTAAGCTGTGGGCTGAGGACCGATCAAATTGCATTTGAGCTAGCATGTGCCAGTTTTCCTGCAGTTGTAACCACATTTTCTCTGTCAGAATGCAGCTCATCATAAACGCAACATACCAACCCTGTGATTTAACACATATTCACTCATGAATCAGTCTAATTAATTTGATTAACCGGTTGTACAGCTCTGTGTTATCACACAACACCCTTATCTTAGGGAAAATTTTCATATAGCTGGAGAGATTTGTTGTAACAGAAAATGTGGAGGGCACATCATAACAGAGGCACATAGATCTGTGGTAAGTCCCAGAGGCTTAGCTGAAGTACATATCACATCTGGGTTGATGTTGTCAAATGCGCTCAGCCTTTCCTTTTCTAGAGGACCCGGAGGTGAGGGGCACCAGAGACATATTCAAAGGTCAAAGGGCACCTGACTGGGTAACTTCAGTGAACCAGTATGTGCCTTTCGTGTGTTTGTTTGGGGTTTTTTGTTTTCTTTTGTTTGTATCTGTTCACTCCCATGTTCATCTGTACACTCTCTGACGCCTGGCATTTTCTAAGGTCAGCTTGTAGTAGTTCATCTTTGAAGAAAAGAAAAAATCTAAGAAACATGTCTGGAAAATGTTCGGTATATATTCCTTCCTCATCAAATGCTGACCTTCTTGTACTGAAAATGAGATCAGCTACCCAAGGGTCTTGGCTCAGTCTTTGTAGCATGAGCTCCCTGTTCCTGAGTTACCAGGCAGGATCTGAGCAGCTGCACAGTGCAGGGGGCACTGCCCAAGTGACTACGTTGACTTCAACCAAAGACTGTCTCAATGTGGAGTGTGTCTCCCCGATGGCTTAGGTGAAACATGGGCAGAAGAAAGGCACCTGCCTGGCTAGGCACAGCACTCAAATAATGCTCAGGTTTCAGAGTTCATAGCAATAGCTCATATTGGTATTCAGTATAAACTTTGAACTTGACTGGCATGGATTTATGTACTGCTAACTGCTGTTGATATTCGCGTAACGGCCATTGATTCTAAGCATACTGACCATCTCTAGACAAAATCACCCAGTATCTGAAAGCATAATCAATTCTTTTTTTCCCTCTCAGTTTTTCTCAGCAGGTAGTTACTGAACAATGGGCCAGATTGTGAATGATCAACAAATTGTTCTTAGTCATCAACATGACAATAGAAGAACCTCAGGCCACTATTGGTGACCCAACTCATGGGGCTCCTGTCTCCCAAAGCTTCCTACCTGGAGGGATCTTGAATGGCTCCTACTTTAGACACTTACTTTGAGATATGGAAATGTGACTATTTCTTAGAAGGAATTCTCTGACCAACTAGTATTGGCAAAAATGTGATTCAGTGTGCAGGATATAGAAATTTATGAATTTTCTACTTTTTACCTACTTGTATGCAAAATTAGTCCAAAGCCCATGACTAAAGCATTTGTTGACTAATAGTTCCTGTAAGACCATCGAGCCTTCAACAAATGGCTTATAGGTGTGGTCTGCCTCAGTGTCCTCATGAAATTTTGCTGAGTTTAGAGTCACCTGAAAATCCACTAGATAGAATCTATTTCCAGAATAGGTATTTTTATAGCATTAGTAGTCATTGATTCTTAGCTTTTCCCCATGGGTTAGTTGCCTTTCTTTGCAACATGATGATGGCTTACTCTAGAGTGAACAGTCCAAGGCAGAAGAGGTTGGGAGTCACAATGTCTTTAGTAACTGCCCTGGCTATCATTTCTGCAACATTCTAACACATGCTAGACAGATTAAATGTGGAAAAAGCCTGAACAAGGATATAAAGACAAGACTGAAAAGATCAAGCTAGTGGATACCTGAAAGCCAGCCACTACAAATGCTTTTTGCTTTGTCCATAATCATGAAGGTATAGAATAAGACGTCTTTTATTTCTTAAATGGCCCTGGAACAAGAAATAAAAAAACACGGAAATGGCTTAAATCTTATCCCTGCCAGACACACACTTATAAGAAAGGAAGGCACCTAAGGGCTGTGGGACAGTTAATCTTGATAATTAATTTGGTGGGTTTTTAAATCATGCAAATGTACTTCCAGGGTTGTCTGTGAAGGGGGTTTCAAAACAGTTTAACTGAATAGAGAAGACCCACCCTGAACGTGAATGGCATCATCCCAGGGCTTAAGGTTTTGGACTGGAATAAAAAAAGAAATCAAGCCAAGTACTGAAAATCCTCTCACTGGGCTTCTGACTGCAGATTTAATGTCATTAGCACTTCACACCCACCAAACCTGCAGCCATGGAGGGCTGTATGCCCAAGCTGTGAGACAGAAGAGACCCTTTCTTCATTGAGTTGCTTTTGACAGGTATTTTGCAACAGGGAAGAAAAGGGGGATTAATGTAGTCTTTGCTTACTCCCTTTCTTAATCTGTGAAGTGGGCATAGCAAAAGTCCCTTGCAGGACTTCAGTCAAGATTTACCACTTATGTAAAAGACTTAGCCAGTGTAGAGCAGAAGACAGTCTCAAACCTCATCACTTCTATTCCCTTGTCATGTGCTTTTCCTCTTTGCTTATGCGATTACAGCAGGATGATACAGTTGAAAGAACCTCACCCATAGTGGGCCTCTCCTCCCCTCCCACCCTTCACCAGGCTGGTTAACCCAAGGACAAACTCAATCTGACCAAGATTTTCCATGTCTTAATAAAGTGAGAAAATATGAAAGGCACTCCAGTTCTTTCATACCTTAATTGGGAATTAATTAAGTGCAACTACTATTGTCTGGAATATTGGATAGGCAGACTCATGAAAAACATGGTGGACGGTTCAGATTTCCTCATAAACTCAGGTTTTAACAAAGGCTTTGGTGAAAAATAAAGTAAACAGGTTGCCCTGTTCCACATTGTTTTATTAAAAATATTTTGAAATGTGGTGTCTTGCACTTAGCAGCTTGGCTGGCCAGTCATCTCCAGCTGTGACCTTTATCTCAGCTTAGAGGAAGGGAGATACAATACTTCAGAGTCACAGGGTCCCTCTAGGAAAGCACACAGTTAGATTTTGATGAATCTGCTGACAGTGTTTCATTAACTTATCCTAGGAGAGGACATTCCCTTAAGAGCTGAGCACCAAAAATCAGAGAGGTGTTTTGCTATAGTGATGTCTGCAGTGGTTCCATCTGGGAGAAATATGAAGCCCTCAGTTGAGAGCAATGACTAGACACTCTTATGCTCCCACTAGGAGGATGGACTCGTGGAAGGTTGGGGTTCTGACTTCCTCGGTGTTTTGAACATATACAGTGGATGTTAATAGTGACTAGACAAGCCAAAGAAAGATTCTTGTTTTATTCATTGGCCTGGAATCACTGAACACTTGCAAAACTGCCTTCTTGCCCCAGAGTTAGGCTGTGGCTTGTTATAGAAAAAGTCACATGGGATAGAATAAAAGACTGTCCCTAACCACACATGTCTGCGTTGGTATAAATTGCCTTGTTCTCATTATTCTAAGTGGGTTGTTTGGATGAGTCTTCACTATGCTAGGGGCACTAGGAACCTGATCTGAATATCTGGCAGGTTTGAAGTAGAGTCTATTGCTTTCTTTCCTTCACCAAATGGGCAGTTTCCATTATTCACAATTCACAATTCAGACGATGGAATTTATCAGGTCTAACGAGAGACTTCAGATCGATAGGATGGTGTAAACTGTACTAGTGGGCTGGAATTCAGTGAGCCATCTGAGCGCCCACGGCAATAGCACTGAGCTGTCAAGGGCAGAAGCACTTCTCCTTTGGGACTTCCAGTAGCTCTTACCATGGTTGGTGGAGCTGGATCAGCATCGCTTGTGATCTGACATCCCTCTGTGCACAGCTACCACACAGTCCTCAATGGAGCAGACTCGGTGTTATGGAAAAACGAGGTCGCTGTGAGTCCATAAGCCTAACTAAGCCATTGTTGGCTGTAGCTCTTGGGTGATGGTTTAATTTTTTCCTTTGTTTCCCCTTTAAGCCACATTTCTTAGGCTTTCTGTGTTTATATTTTTTGCTTTAGTAAAGATGAAGTAAATATTGCTTAAACTGTTTAGAACTCACACTTATGACCTGTTTTTTATCAAGCCAGACAGCAATAGGTCTTAGCTCAGAATCTATTAACTTAGCTGAGAAAGAGCTATATCTTTATTTTTACCAATTTCTGGGGGGAAATTTAGCAGCATCTCTTATTTTGCATTAGGCGACAAATCACAGCATTATTAACAATAGCTATAATGATGTCACCCATAGAAATTGAAGATTTTTTTATATCTCATTACATTGAAGATATGTTGAAATATTGTTTAAGCTTATTACTACTTCAAATTATAACAGTTATTAGGCTTGCCAGTAGATCTTGTTATTTACTATGTTAATAAAGAAACACATATATTACTATACCACAAATTTGGTTTTTCAGCAGTTTGAGAACTATATTTCAATAAAAATGCAATTTCCTCTGTAATTATATATATATATATATATATATATATATACACACATACACACACACACACACACACACACACACACACACACATATATATATATACATACATATATATGTGTGTGTGAGTGTGTGTATTCTTTCTTACTCTTTCTGAAAGGGATTCACCAGTTGCCAACTGAGTTCACAGTATCAAAAAGGTTAAGAGCTCCCAGCTTAGGCGGGGAGAGAGTAAACTGGCTTTGTTGATGCTGCCATGATTGAGGCCATGTCTTTTTGTGCATTGTCCTGCTGAATTCCCATGAAGAGACTATATGGAAGCTACCCTTATTAGCCACTGTTATATTGACTGTGTCTCCTAAAAGCTCTGGTGCTAGGAACCTGGTCCCCAGAGTCGTGTTAGTAATATTGGGCTTCGGGTAAGTAATCAGGATCAGGTGAGATCACAAGTGTGTAATTCTTATGATAGTATTGAATGGCTTCATACAAAGAGGAAGAAAGAACTCAACCGCACATGCTCTTTTCTACATGATTCTTTCAGATAGCCTATGCGATGCCAGCACCATGGTGGAATACCCTGCCTCTAGGACAATGAGTTAAATAAATTACCCAGACTCTGGCATGTTATTATAGCAAAAAAAAATTAGTTAAGATAGTCTCATTTTTCTAATAAAAATTGAGAAAGAAGTAAAATCAGTTTCTCAGGTTTATTTAGCTGTGAAGGTGCACAACTGGGTTAAGAGCTCAAACAGGAAGAAGTCCAGATGACTTTTTTGTCCTTCCTGCTGATGAGTCAATATTTAATGTATAAATTCATGTGTTTCTATGTAGCCAAGTTATCTACTGTTGCCTGGAAGTCAGGTGGGGTGTGCCTGAACTTGGCAGTTACTGTAGAAATACTTCAAGGGCAGGGTCCAAGGAAGGATTTTTCTTTCTTTCTTAGCTGATCACCCCAAAGATCCAAAAAAGTAGAGTTAAATAATTATGATCTGAACTTTAAAGTGAGTAGCAAGTACCATAGAATTGTGATCTCTCAAAGCACCCCTGTCCTTTAACTCACATTGAGAATCCCAGTCATCTTGTGTGTTGGCCAACTAGGCTGTACATATAAAGGGTGTCCCCTCCTATGCAGAAGTCCCCATTTCCCTTTCCACTATTCCCTCTGCTTACAGCTTCTCTGCATCTGAAGAATACAGAATGTTCCAGGGGCTGAAACCTGACAGAGACAAATCTTTCATTACCAGAAGCTTCCAGTGCACAGTTGTTAGAGTGATCACCAAATCTGGATTGCTAAACTGGAAGAGCACCCCTTAGAGAGTATTTAACTGGGGCCTAATTGCAGATGCTAGCCATCAATCACCATGGTAATTTCCTGTCTGAAGACATGTGCTTCTCTATGAGCAAGTCCATAAAAGAAGCCCAGGGAAGAATGGGAACCCAGGATGGGTCCTGACTTGCCATATATAGACCCAGGGGGATGAGTCTTTTTTCCTTTAGGCTTATTCAGTGTTGGCTGCCAAATATGTGAACTCAGGTCGGAGTATATTGTTTCTGATAGTGGCTATCTGGCCCACCTCAAAGACAGCATTTTTTTTTTCTTGAAGAACCCTACTAAAGGAGAAACTGGATGGTGGGTCCAGAAATTCAGTCTTCTCAGAACAAGTCCAAATTTTAATTTTCTGGATATTTTCATCTTCCTTGGATCTGCAATTAAGGGGGATTCAACTGCTAGAACGATAAACAATTAACGGCCAAAGCATTTGATGAAGAACTCTCTATAGGGTTTTTCTACAGGATGATGAGCCAAAATCCTTGCTGCTCCTACATCAATCAACATGAGGTGTGGAGGGGAAAAAAAAGAAATTGAAGAAAGCACAAATAGCAATGGGTTCCTCTCTCTCACCAGGGTTTACCAAGGATCATACAACTGCCCGTTCCCATAGCCTATGAGAACAGTAGCCCAGTCAGGTAGGAAGGGAGTTCAATCCAGGATAGCCCCTGGAGGGACCGTTGAGCTTTTAAGTATGATAATTCTCTTTTGTGTGAGACTCATGAAGGTTCAAGTTTTGGGAGGTTACATGGTCAAGAAAGTTGTCTATTCAAGAGGCTAGCAGATCTCTCCATGGCTAAAAAGTTCTTGCTGATCTTCCAGAGGACCCAACTTTAGTGTCCATTACCCATACAGCAGATCAAATCTGCCTGTGTCTCCAGTTTCAGGGAACCAACAACTTATTCTGGCCTCTACAAGTACCAGACACATACAGATATACAGGTAAATTATTAAAAAATCATAAAGAAAACTTTAAGAAATCTGAACTAAGGCAAATTTGGGGAAGAAAGTAAAAGAGTTTGGTATACACAAGCATCCCAGGAAGGTGAATTCAAGACCAGAACAATGAAAAGAGAGTCTACTGGACCATGACCATCTCTGAGTTATCTGCTTAGTTACTGCTCTTGTTGGAAATTGTAAGAAGAGACACGGGATTAGAACAGTGTGTAGCCAACTATGGTCTGATTCACAGGCCACTGTCCTTTAGACTACAAAAGCCTAAGTAGAGTCTCAGTCTTGACAGAGCCAGTGCAGGTCAGAGAGTTTCCTGTGGATGTGAGGAGGGTAAAGATGTTTCTCCCATAACCTGTAAATGTGGAAGTGAAGTAGTTTGATTTACTATGAGGGCAGTGGATGGGAAATTAGCACGAGGAACCTACCAGAAAGAAGACTTTGTTTGCTTGAGTCAGCATCTGGCTCTACCAATGAACAAACAAACAAACAAACAAACAAATTGATGTGACTCTTTGGGTTCTGATATGGCCTAAGGCATCAACTGGCCTTATGTTTTAATGTCCTCTACTGCCGTTTTATCTTCCCTGGCCTCCATCCACCCTTTGCATCATGCTCCTTGCCAAACATTGGATAACAGAGCATCCCTGCACACCCATCCCTAAATATACCCACCCATCCCTAAATATGCCCAGTCTGAGAGGTTAAGACCACCTCTGGTTAACTCAGTTCTTCTTGTGTCCCACAGTGTGGTAAGAAATCTCCCAGATGCCATTTTATGTGCAAGAACATGAAACGAAGGCTTAGGCTTGGGAACCTCACCAACCCTGAGGTTTCACCTATGGGGCAGTTGCTCAGCAGTGGTTTTCAGGACAAGACTTTTTTTGTACATTGAACAGTTTCACACTCGGGCACGGATGCTTAAATTGATGTTACAGGTTTAGATCCTTGAAGGCATCAAGAGATTTTTACATCGTCATCTTTTTTTGTCAAGGGCCTGATGTTGAAAATTGTGGAAACTTGAGAAAGACCTGGGATACATTCTGAGACCATTTACTTGGCATTCACTTTGCAAGTCTTCACCAGGAAGTAGAAAGTGAAAATAAAGCAAACCAAAACAAATAAGCCAACAACAAAAATAACTCTGCATTGATCACTTAACATTTTGTAAGAACTAAATTGCTGGAAACACAGAGATGAGTGACAAGATATGCCTGCTCTAGATGGAGGATGTCACAGGGCATTGAAGGAGACATGGTCCTATGAAATTAGCGATATTTCCACATGGCTTCTGCACCAAGGATTCAACAGAGATACAAACAGAATTTCTCAGAAATCTAAGCATAGAGTCTGGGGAGGCTGCTGGGCAATGCTGAGCTCAAAAATGGGCAAGATCATTCAGACCTAGGTGCTAAATGTTCTGAGACCTGCAAGTTCTTGAAAATGCCTGCGGAAAGCACTTAGACTAACCACGGATAGCAACTTTACTTTTTCTTGGGATTTGTCTCTTGAGGGAAAAAGAAACCCTCTTAAATTTATATCCATGAAGTTCTAAAGAAACTCCAGAAGCCTTCTGAGAGGGTTTCCGAAACAGGAAAGAATATCTGAAGCCAGCTGATAAATTAGAAAGCAATATTGGAGTCTTCACAAAGCCAATGGAGTTCCTGTTTTACAAATTTACTTTCTAATGTTTATATTTTTGCGTTACTGTTATTCCCAGGGTTTTTTGTTTTGTTTTAGTTTTTGTTTTTAGTCTTTTAAACAAAATTTTGTCATTGACCATATAGTGTGAATTATAGTCTTGTCTATTACCATATTGGACACCAAGACAGGAGAGCAATTTAAGGTCTGACTGACACAGGCAGCAAGGAAGTAGAAGGGGCACTGCGAGGCCACCAAAGCAGAGCAAGACAGCAGGCTACATCTTGCTTACAGTTTGTTTGCTGTTCTTGAAAAGAGGTTCCAGCTGGCAAATCCCACCTTGGTGTGAAGAGGGAATTGACCATGTGTTGGGTTTTTGGGTTTTTGCTTTTGTGGTCAGACCACTTACTGCTGCTGCAATCCCCTCATCAGCTAGCTCTTCCCTGATGTTTCTGACAATGCTGCTCTGATAAGAGACCTTCCCTGACCTCTTACATACAGCTACCAGGCTGTGGAGTCCAGCAAGATTCTCAGGTGAATTGCCCCTTCCCTGAAGCACAGGTTGCCCTCTACAGGCATGTTCCCCCCCCCAGACACAAAATCAATCACCAACAGAACCTGTTAGACTCAGTTGGTACCTGTCCTCTGTGGAAACCAGATGTACCGGAATCCGGAGAGTGGGAGGGAAGAAAAAAAGAAAAAAGCAACTTCCTTCACTGATCACGATCCTGTTAGGAAATGTTCTTGGCTGACTCTCGGAAGCTGACAGCCAGCTGAGGAAAGGCTGCACACCGTCAGAGTTACGGCCCTGTCCCACTTATGGACACCCTGGCCTAAAGCTGGGTGCTTAAATGTCTTTGAAGGCAAACAAGTACACCACAGACCCAAGAGAGTGGAAGGGGGGGAGGGAGAGGGAACCGGAGAGGGGGAGGGAGGGAGAAGGTGGAGGGGAGGAGGAGAGGAGGTGAGGAGAAGGGGAAGAGAGGAGAAGGGAAGGGGTGGGGGAAAGGGAGGGGAGGAGAGGCAAGAGTGGGGGAGGGTAGGGGAAAGGGAGAAAAGGGGTGAGGAGGGGTGAGGAAAGGGAGGGAAGGGGAGGGAAGGGAAGGGAAGGGGCGGGGAAGGGGAGGGGAAGGGAAGGGGAGGGGCGGGGAAGGGGAGGGGAAGGGGAAGAACAGAGGACACCTGCCTGCTGTACAGCACATGTTTCCCTTCACTTAGTCAGCCCCTGCTTCAGACCTAGCGCACTGGGTTTCCGTACAGGCACTGCTTCCTTTTCTCCTGGGTCCCGCCGCCCCTCTCAGCTCCACTGTCCATGCTGCTATAACAAGGGCTTTCCTAAAGCAAAGCTTCTCAGTTACTTCTTAAACTTCTCAAATGTTTAAGGTGTGCCCAAGGCCTGTTACATCCTGGCCCGTTGCGCTCCTCCCCTCCCCTCATCCTGCCCATTCGCCCCTGCCTCTGCTCCAGCCACGCATCACTACATATGCCCAACCTCATGCTTATTCTCTCTGGATCTCTGCATCTGCTGTTCCATCTGCCTAGAAATACCTGCCTAGTGGGTGTTTCCCCTCATGGAAGAGTCTGCCAGTCCAGTGATGGGTTAGAATGGCATCCTTTCTGCCTTCCCTCCTTACCCCATTCCTAGATGTAAGCCAGCATATTCTAGCTCCCAGCTCTGGGCTCGCCAGGCAGAAGAGAGTCAGTAAATATCAAACCAGAACATGAACCCTCAGAGTTCCCATGAGGCCTCCACCCCTACAGCTTTGAGAACTCAATTCATGGCGCCAAGGAGAAAAAGAAAATGTCCGCATTAAATACTGCGCGTGCTGCTGGAACGCGTGTGCCAAGAAAAAGCAAACAAGCGATTATGTGGCGGCAGGCAAGTATTTCACTAAGAATCCTATCCAAATAAAATAACAGGAAAAGTGCCTTTCAGTACTGATTAACCACAGCTGAGAATTAAAGATCATTTGTAACAAATCATTACAGTCAACTGATTAAAAATGAATGAGTTTGTGCAGAGAACCATTACTGAATGTAGGGCTTTAAAAAAAGGCAGTTGAAGCACATTAATTTGAGCCTCTTTAACCTGCGTGTATTGCAAGAGACCCATTTACTGACACCTAATGTAGAGACAGAGCATGAAGCAGGTTCAAACTCTGCTTGAGGTTCCAAAGACCATGCGAGGCTCAGCGAGATGAACGTAGTCCCTCTGAGCATCTGTATTTTCCTGAGAGGATGTGGATAGCAACTGCTGACCTTTGACCTCTAATCGTTTGCAGAGACGGTAAGTTTGAGTTTAAATTTATCAAAATAAGACTGAAATGGAGTTGATGGAAACCTGAAGATGATTTAAGAGCTATAAGACGGATCCCTGAAAAGTCTACACTTCTGAAGGCAAATTCCAAACTGCCCAGAACACAGAAAAGTTCCCCCTAAGGCTGGAGTGAGGGCGAGACGACTCCGGGTGGTGAGGTGCTCAGCTTGGCAGGCAGCCTGCCATAGTTAGGAAAGATCTTAGGGACTAAGAGCAGAATCAGTCATTTGCACCAATTTTTAGGTTTTGTGTGTGTGTGTGTGTGTGTGTGTGTGTGTGTGTGTGTGTGTGTGAGAGAGAGAGAGAGAGAGAGAGAGAGAGAGAGAGAGAGAGAGAAAGAACTTCTTCACTTACAACTTCTCTGCACAGATCGCTCACTTTGCTGGCAGTACTCCTGTGAGCTGACTGTATATACAGAGGTGGCCGTGCATGAGTGAATACAACAAATCCAGCTGGACATCGGAGGCCGCAGCCCCCCACCTCTGATCCCTTACATGTCTAAGGAAACGCTCTAGTCTGTGTGGCTGGTAGGAAATGCATCCTTCCTGTTTAGGGAAATGGATGAATAAGATACTGAGGTTTCAAATTCGTCTGTGCTTGAGCCACTCAGCAGAGTCGAGATAGAGGATGAAGGCATCCGGTCCGTTCTGCATCCGTCCCTCCCAGCCATGGAAGCGACACAGTTGCTTTCCATTTCCTGATTAGATAAAAGGAATGAGGAGCAATTTCTTCATAATTACAAATGCCTTTGATAAGACACCTTACTTGCATTAAAACACATCTACATGGCATTGATCCAAAATCTTCACTTATCAAATCATATACATTACCCAGGGTCCTGGACTCAGTAAAAGCCCCCTGCTTGGGTTATTATTTTGTTTTTTCTTGTTTTGAACTCTTTACTAATGTATACTTGGGCTCTCCATAATTTCATTTTGCACCTAGCCTTGCAAAGTTAACTACTGGTTCTGATAATGATAGAAAATAAAAGAGACGGAAAAGTTGAAATGGAATCTGAGAAAATGGCAGATGAAGCAAACTCCAGGAAAGAGTCATAAAAAGGCTTGAGCTGACCAGGGAGGGGTCATTCTGGAAAGCCAGAGAGCAGAGAATGTGGCCTCTGAGAGACAGGTTCTAGGAGAGGGAGTCTTGCTAAGGAATCCACAGAAGCTAGGCCTGTCAGGTTCAGCACACCAGAGCTGCACAGTGCTTTGGATATGAAAGCAGGATTTTCTTCTAATCTAAGACCAGAGCCAGCTGGTAGCCAGGGAAGAAAAGTAACAACTAGAATATCTGACCATTGTGTTAATGAGATAGACTGCATTATGTCATTCATTTGTTTATTCCTTCCCTCAACAAACATTAAATATCTAATGTGTACATTCTGTGTTAAATCCTGGGCAATTTCAAAGAGCCTAATGAATCACCAGGTTTTGCTCTGGGGAACTCATAATCTATATGAGGGAAAGGCACATTTGTAATAATGCAATATGGTTGCTGTCATACATTGTGGAATGGGATAAGATTGGGGAAGGTTTTATGAGAGATGCCTACACTGACTCTTGACTATCAGTTCACCAAGTTAAGAAATGAGACTTGAACTCATTCACCAAGTAAAGACAATCAAGAGACTAGTGTAAGCAAATGCATAGGAGTGAGAAACATTATGGCTTATTTTGATAGCAATGAAAAGTCTAGGCAGATGACTAGCAGAAAAAAGTGGTGCAAAGACACATGGGACCTGGATGTGAAGAACCCGGAGTGTCACCATATGGAGCCCTAGTCTCACTGAAGGCAAATAGAAGAGCCTTTGTGGTTTCCATGATGCTTCCAAGAGTCAAGATCAAATGGGAATTAATCTTTCGCTGCAACAAAGATGGACTTCAGTGATGAATAACTAATACATGCTGGATAGTTGGAAAATAACTAATTACTAAAATCCAAGCAAGGGTTAGTGCTATAATTTGGACTAAAAATTTCCTCCAAATGTGTGTCTGTGTGTTTGTTAAGGCTTGGATCCCAGCTATTGCTACTGGAAGATCGTAGAAAACTTAAGAGGTAGAGTTTGGTGAAAGTCTTTAGGTTCCTGGTAACATGCCTACCAAGAATATTTTGGGGTATCTGTCTCTTCCTTGCTATTTTTCATTTCTATGAGGTGAGTAATTTTGTTTCCCCATGTCCACTTAGACCATGATGCTATGCAAGCCAAAAGCAATAGAACCAACTGGTTACTGACTACAACCTTCAAGACTATGAGCTAAAATAACCCTTCTATATTTATAAGCTTATTGTCTTAGATACATTTTATAGTGATAGGAAATAAACTAAGCACTAGTGTATTGGCTGGTTTTATGTATCAACTTGACACACGCTAGAGTCATCAGAAACAAAAGAGCCCCAGTTGAGGAAATGCCTCGATGAGATCCAACTGTAATGCATTTTCTCAATTAGTGATCAATGGGGAAGGGCCTAGCACATTGTAGGCAGTACAATTCCAGAGCTTGTGGTCCTGGGTTTTGTAAGAAAGCACGTTGAGCAAGTCAATATGCCTTGGCATCTCTGGATTCTGCCCCATTTGAGTTTCTGTGCTGACTTCCTTTGGTGCTGAACAGCAATGTGGAAGTATAAACTGAATAAACACTCCCCCATACCTCTTAAATAGACTATAGTGACTTTTGAAGTTAGATTAAATGGCTACAGGGAATAGAATGTGGTGGTTTGAATAGCTATGATCCCCATAGACTCATGTGTTTGAATCCTTAGCCTGTAATGAGTCCCACTATTAGGAGGTGTAACCTTGTTGGAAAAAGTGTGTCACTATGGGGATCAGCTTTAAGGTCTCCTGTGCTCAAATGTGCCCAGTGTGGCACACAGTCTCTTGTTGCTGCCTATGGATTACAATGTAGAACTCTCTGCTCTTTTTCTTAGCAGCATGTCTGCTTGCAAGCCACGTTTCCCACTATAACAATAGTGGACAAAACCTCTGAAACTATAAGTCAGTTAAATGTATTTCTTTATAAGAGTTGCTGTGGTCATGGTGTCTCTTCATCACAATGAAACCCTAATGAGACAATATTTTGCATTAAAGGTAGAGTGAACTGAGTTGACACATTTGAAGAGATGAGGTGAAGAATAATTATGTTTCTGATATAGATATTTGGGTTGATAATGGTTTCATCAACTATGAAGGAAAATAAATGAATAGGAAGACCAGAATATAGATTAAATTTTGAACATGAATTTCAGGGGAACAAATAAATATGTGCAGTGGTAGTCTGCTCTAGAGAGTTAAGCATTATAGGATCTTATAAACATCTGAGTCATATGTAGGATTATTTAAAGACATATTTAAAAGGCAGGAAGCTTGGTGGAGGGCACATCATTTAGGAAGTATTACAGGGGGAACTTGATGACCCAGTGATAAAAGCTAAAAGTAAAAGATTAGAAAGGTAGAAGCAAACCCATGAAGCATTATTTGTTCCTGTCATTCCTTGTGCTTCCTGGATGATTATTGCCTGGCTCTGTTCAATGAAGGTGGAGGAGTGTATTTCTTTGATCACTTGATGTCAGGCCTGGGTCACATGATCCGTGTGTGACCGATGCTATGTGAGCAAATGGAATGTGTACCATAGTTAAGTAGAAGTATCTGGGCTACTATATGATCTCCTTTCTGCTTTCTTTTTTTATTTTTCATCTATAATTACCAAATATATATTTGCTGTATATATATATATATATATATATATATATATATAGAGAGAGAGAGAGAGAGAGAGAGAGAGAGAGAGAGAGAAAGAGAGAGAGAGAAGAAGAAGAAGGAGGAGGAGGAGGAGGAGGAGGAGGAGGAGGAGGAGGAGAGAGAGAGAAAAAAAATCAGCTGATGTGGGAGTTGAGCCTAAAGGAAAATCTTCATTGTCACAAACAACTGAGATTTGAGGATTAATGCTTAACATAACAAACACTGAATGCTACAACCAAGAAAAAAAATAGTCCTCATCAATGAAAGAAACATTTCCAGAAAAAGCAAATGGTCAATGGGGTCAAAAGTGCAGAGAAGCAATTAGCTTTAGCAATAGGGAGGTCATTTGTGATCTCAGGGAGAACAATTTTAGCTGTGTGTTGGAAGCCAAACCCAGATTCCCGGGGATTGAGGCATGAATGAGAGGTGAGGAGGTGGAGATTGTTGTACAGATTGTTTACATAATGATGCTGATACTGGAGAGAGGAAAATAGAAAGAAGCAGGTTGAAGTATAGATAACAGAGACGAACTGTTTTATTCAGGGCAGGAGGCGTTTGAAATTGTAGTTTGATGAGAAAGATTATACGAAGATAGAAAGAACAACATTGTAAATATTAAGGTCGTTTGCCTAAAATTACTTATATCTGAGTCCCTCACAACATTAAAAACAATATCAAGTTTAGACAGTCCTGTATGCTCAGCACTGCTCTGATTCCCTTTAGTGCACTATTTTAACCTTCAAAGCAACTCTGAAGTATTGGCATTAGGATTTCTATTTTATAGATGAGTACAAAGACCAGAGGGTATTTGATTAACTCGTCTGCACCCACAAGGCTAATAAGTAACAGAGTCCTGATTTTCATAGAGCCAGGATTCAAATAGAAGTCATCCAGCCTCAAACAGGAGGCCTTCACTATATCATAGCTCCCCACAACCACACATACAGTAAGATTCTGAGTCTGCCCAGGTTCTAAGCCTGCCTGAGAAGATGTTGGAGCAGTAATGGGTCATATACATCATGAATGGGAAACATAGCAGGGAAATATTCAGGAATATTTGAGGAGAGAGTTAGGTGTTTGGGGGATAGTGGAATTGGAGCTGAATAAGCAGCCTTCCATCTGAAGTGCCAGTTTGATTTGCTGACAGTCTGTCCTCAACTTCACTGAGATGTGAGCGATGATGCAAAGAAGAGGAAAATAAGGTACAAAGAAGATACAAGAATCAAAGTACTGGAGAAGAGAAGGAAGCCACACTAACGTTTGTCATACTCTCATTACTTATGTGTGCCAAGTACTGCTGAGGATCTCACGACTGAGAGAGAGAGAGAGAGAGAGAGAGAGAGAGAGAGAGAGAGAGAGAGAGAGAGAGAGAGAGAGAGAGAAGGGAGGAGAGACTCTGTTTTTTCCCAGAGGAGTTCCTCTATACTGAGAAAAACCCTTTGACATTGGGGTCAGGTTGGATAGTCTGTGTGACAGACTAAGAAGAAATCAGGACACAGAAGGTCAAAACGTGCTATCCATTGAGGAAGAAGCAAACAAAATTGCCAACAATTGCTATCCCAAAGACTTTTAATCTTTTTTCTACCTCTTTGTTTCAGGACATGTTTCATGAGATATAGAACTTCCTTCTAACGTTGAATAAATGTAGAGAGGCCATGGGGGCCAGAGTTCATTTAAAAATTTAGAGTTGGAGAAAACAAATACTATCCACACAAATACCTAAATTTGGCATGCCTTCTATGGGGGACATTACAAAACATAAGTGACCTTTTATCCCCATAGAGTCACTGGGACATGTGAGCTGTCAGATAACCTTGTGTCACCTGAGCATTCAGAGGACACTCTGAACTGGAAAGGATCTTTCTAGCCTCTTTAGACATCTAAAGACTTCCCTCTAGTGTGGGGACATGTGCGTAGGCTCAGGGAAATGAGTCAGTCCCCATAGATGATGTTGACTAGAGAAGAGATAGGGTCATACACTCCAGCAAGTAGGCAGAGGCTCAGCTCTGGCCAGAGTCTATTTTAGTTCCAAATAATTTTCTTTTGCAGCCCTGGACTTGAATAAACAATCAGCAGTACTATACAGTGTGCCTGGTGATTTTGTTTCTTTCTTTTGTACTTTATACTTTGAATTCCTAGCTCATCCCATTTCTCCATTTAAGAGATACCACTGTCCAAACAGACCTATGGAAAACATTAGCTGTCTTATGGATAGCAGATTTCTTGGTCTCACGGGTAGTTGCTGGACTCCCTAAAAATGCTCAATAGAGTGTTGACCCAGGAACACCAGCTACAGTCCCTCAAGCAGCTCTAACAAGCAGCATCTCGTGCCCTGTGCACTCAAGTGACATTCTCACAAGTATTGTGCAAGTCTCATGCCTTTGCCTATTTTATACAGGCCATACTTGTCTTCCTTAAAGGAGTTCATAGGTATGCCACTCCTCTTAAACAATCCTGAGCCTACCCAATCTTTAATTTTTTTCTTGATCAATTGCTAGCTCACTCCAGTTCCTAGATGCCTAGGGGAGGAAAAGTCTTACTGGGAATCAGTGATAAGGAAAGCTCTTCAGGGGGAAATGAGAGTAGGAGTAATATATTCAGGATGAGTAGATGCTCTGTGACATTTACATAAAGAAATGAGATGTGTTCCGAGCAAAAGGATGGTGTGTACAAAGACAGCAAAGTGTGACTGTACAAAGGGACCCTAATGAGAGACCAGGTCAGTGAGGTTAAGACTTACCTGGGAGGTTGACAGGGAACTTCGAGACAGGAAGGATCTTAGCCAGGCTCAGGTTCATGACAGATCAAGTGGTCTGGACAGCAGTTATACCAGAAGGAAGCTCTGCCCCAGAGACCCTGGCATTTCCTTGGCAAAGAATCTCATCCTCTCACCCGTGTTTTTCACAGAGGAATAAATGAAGACAGCAGGTTGTTTTCTGATGAGGAAGTCCAGAGACCTTCCGCAGGAATAAAAGCTAAATAAGGACTAGAATAGGGTGTACCCTGCTACTGTCCTATGTAGCTCTATCTAGCAGAAGCACGAGGAGGTGTCTCCCTAATCGCTTCCAGAGATTTCATGTGCTATTGATTTACTGATGCCCGGTTGGCTAAAGTGAGAAAGACACTAGCAGGAGAACGATCCTGAAATCAGACTATTTTCCCCATGCCAGTCTTGCCTCTTTTCTGCCTCCTCTTTCTTACTTTTCTGCCTTTTAAGATGAAATTGTGTATGGCTTTTTCTCCCCTAAGGACCACTTTTTTCTGCCCTTCTCCTGGCTCTTTGCCAGTGACTCACCCATCATTTTTACTACACGCTTAAAAAAAATTTTTTTTAACACTAGGATGAACAGGGAGGCACTCTGTAAGGCACCACTCAACAGTGAAGGTTAAGAGACATGAAGCTAATGAACTAAAGAATATTGGTTACATCTCACTTGATTACACTCAGAAAATGTAAAACCATCTTTTAGTCATGACTGGCCATTTGTCTGCTGGAATGCTCCTAGCAATACCCCCACTCACATTTATCTCCTGCCTTCAGGTTCTAGTCAAGGTTTCTAGAAATTAGTGATTCATCACCAAATACAACAACCTCCTCTGGGACCTGCCAAGTCAGGATAAATCACCATGTCCCGGTGCCAAGGTATTGTCTCTCACTGGTAATAGCTTTATGCAGCTAGATGGTATGTAAGCTTGTGACAGCTGTGTATAGAAGGAACAGCAAATGCATCTGAGCTGTGTTTCAGGACCACTGAGGGCATCCAAAGCCATGCTATCCAAAGCTAGCTTCTAGGCTTCTTGAAAAGCCATGGTGTTAGAAGGAAACATATGAAACTCTGCTTAGAGTCTCATGGACACATAAGACATACTCATTTGTGTGAAAGTCAAAGAAAAAAGAAATCTTATTTTTCTTAAACCTTCAACTAAATGGAGCACCACTCTCATTGCAAACCAAGTTTGTCTTAATAACTGAAACGCAACAATAGTAACAATTCAGTAGCATTAGGCAGGAGAGACATGCAATTAAACATACTAGATCAAATAGCCACAGTTATCTTTGCTCCCATCTGAAGATTACTTTATGACAATGGCACAGTGCTAAGACTTCCTGAGATGTGCCCTTTCCAGATGTGCATGCTATGTATAGTCTCTAAGGCCACAGACTCGTGACTTCGTTCCTGTGATGAAGTCATGTTACATGATGTGCTTGTAATTAATATAGGGAGGTTGCCTGGATAGACCTGTTTGACTCACAAGAGTCTTTTAGATAGCAGAGTTTTCTTTGGTTGTAGAGCTATGAAGTGTGGGAGCAACTTGATATAAGAGGGTCTTCCCAGATGAGTGTAAGTGGTCGATATGATGAAACTTTCAAATATCTAGAATGGCACTGGGGACCTTGGACTTATAATCACAGCACAAAGTATTCTGCCACAACTTGAAATAGCTTAGAAGTGGATCTTGCCCAGTTATGTCTTCAGACAAGAACATGGGTCGTCAATTGCACAGTTTCAGCCTGCTGAGTTCTTGAACTAAGGACAAAGTTAAAACACACTAGATTCCTGACCCCAAAATGAGACATCAAATCTGTATTGTTTCAAGTTGCTAGGCTTTTGGTTACTTACTATGTCACAATAGAAAATTTAGGAATCCTTATAGGAAAGAAAAGCTTAAGTGTCAGGAGATGATTACAAAGGGAGTGTTTGTCACAGTGTTTTTTAAAGAAGGGAAGCAGGTGGCATAGGTTGCCTGTTTCAAAGAGCAGATGAAGGACCCACAGAAGAAGCTTCCAAAGCAGCAATATGTCTTGAGACTTGGGGAAAACTCTGGGTGCCTCTAAAGAATGGAGTGCAAATACCAATGCCAATAGGAAGACTGTGTAGAAATCTTTCATTCTTCCTACCTTCACATCCAGGAAACACCAGAGGAAACTATACCAGCTAGACTTGGGACTTGACACCTAGTTTAGCTGGCATCAGTTATGTAGAGAATGATAAAAACAGGAGGACCAAGTACAATTCTGATGCTGAACTATGGCCCTCTGCCTCTAGCACAGGATTCTGACCTAGGAAGATGGCTCAGATTGCTCCCTGGGAAAAACAGAGCCAGCACTTCACCTGCGCACCTCCTCTCCACCTCCTCTCCACTCACTGCTCCGCATGCTTACGTGAGCATGTGCATAAACAGCATTAATTGACTCTTATATTATTCATAGTTGAAGTGTGAACAGAAGATAATTTGACTTTTAAGAAAAGACACAAACAAAGAAATAAGAGTTGGACAGGAGATTCAAGGAATAGGGGTAAAAACCCTACATAAAAATGACATTTAATAGAATGTTATTTGTAAAGGGAATATTCAAATGACAATGACAAGAAAAAATACTCATTCTTTCTACAGATTGAGATATGAAGAAAAAAACTTTAAAATCTACAGGATGTATAAAACATAACAGTGAGATGATCTTCCATTAAGAAATTCACAAAAGATTGAAACCAGAAGAAAAAAAAAGGAGAAAAATTAGGTGATTCATCTATGGAGACCCAACTTCTGACTTATGGGAGAGAGAAAAGGAAAAGAGGTAAAAAGAGCTACAAGAAAAACAGAGGGATGATCAATATTAACAAAATATAGAGCAGAGTGTAGTTGTGCATGCATGATGTCAACCCCAGTAATGGGGAGGCATATGCAGGCAGAGCTCCGTGAGTTCTGCGCAACCTAGGACTACAAAGTGATTCTCTCTCTCTCTCTCTCTCTCTCTCTCTCTCTCTCTCATTATTATATGAGATAATATTCTTATATTGAAGAAGATGAGGTCACATTTTAAATGGACTTGCTTAGTGCCCAGCACAATAAATAAAACTGAGGGTCAGATCAAAGTACCTTGGTCATGAATTCTCAGAAGATAATAGATAAAGAAATTCATAAATCTCGTTTCAAAGGCAGGAAATGCATAATATATGAGAAATCAGGCTAAGTCTATAGCTCACTGGTACAGCATTTATCTCTTAAATATGAGGTCTTAGGTCAATCCACACTATTGCCAAAGTAACAAGAGTAACAACAGCAACAACTCAGAAACAAGGATGGCTTTCAACAGAACACTAAATTCTAAGACAATGAAATATTTTCTTCAAAATTTGGGAGATAATTTCCAAGGTGAACTTTTACATCCATCTACACTGCCAATCAAGTATAAGAAGCCAATGAGTTTTCAAACACTTAAGAACTTTTTTTCAAACAATTTACCTTTCATGTGACATTTCCCAGAATGTTGGTGGGGGATGTCCACCATAGACAGAGGAAGTACACCAGATGGGAGGGTGGGTCACTGGGTATGGGAGATAGAGGGTCAAACAGCAAAGGAAATGAATTACTGAGATAGAGATGAAAGAAGTTCCAGGAATATTGGGGTGTTACAGATACCACCATTGATCAACTGACAAGGTGGAAAAGTGGGCTTTCAGAGACCACCTCATTAAAAATCCAAAAGTGAAACATGACTTAAGGCACTTGGCGGTTTCCATGTTCTATGGATATGTCAAAGAGTCTGTTAATATTGTCAGTAAGCACCAAGAAAATAAGCAGGGAGAACTTGAATTCAAGGGAGATCTGAAAAGTTGGATAAAAGAAGAAAAATGATCAAAGTACTATAGACAGCTTTGTTATGAATAATAGTATGAAGGCAAAGTGGTGAAAATAAGAAATAATCTGTGATAATTTGGGTGGACTGTATTGGAAGGATAGAGATGTTAGCATGGGTGCATTGTTTTCTACATAGGCGGCAGAAATAAAGCATTACCTCCCATAGCTGTAAATAAAACATTGCAATATTATAATTCAAATATAACAGCAGTATCAATACACTACAAAATTTTATTTAGGTAATGATGAAACAAATGGTGAACAGTATTTGCATATGAAGCACAGTTTTCAAGACTGGGGAAGTGTGTGTGTGTGTGTGTGTGTGTGTGTGTGTGTGTGTGTGTCTGTGTGTGTAGCTCTGCAACTCTGTATGACTTTCTAAATTCTTGGTCAGCATTAGGAAACAACAGAAACCAAACTGATGTGGCACCATGGCAATAGGAATGATTCTCTTTTATTCCATGCTTGGGGTGAAAGGTGGAAAAGCATTATTTCTCATAAATTTAGCCTGACTGTAGACCAAGCTTGTATACATGTGTCTATTCCCCCGATTCTTTCTATTAATCCTGTGGGGGTTTTAAATGATGTAGTTTATCTGTGTGGTGCTGAGACACATCCAACCTCACACTTTCTGTCAGTAAACACTAGCCTGTGCATCCACATTACCATATTTGATCTTCAGAGCACCGATGTGCAAGAATCACAGCAAGAAATAGTATATGAACAAGGAAATTGGAACCAGAAGTTTGCATGCACTTCTCTTTGTCACACAGCCTAGACTCTTGGTTGTTATTTTATGGAACTACTGAAGCCATTTTTCTTAGACAAGGGAAACTACCATAGACCGTATCTCCTCTGTTGTACTATCTATGTGAGATATTGAGACGTAAATTTCTTATCTTCATAGTTTTTCCACCACATAAATTCCTTCCTTTTTCTTTCCCATGGTATTCCTATTCTGGCTCTCCGGGTCTCATCCCTGCTCTCTGGGTCTCATTCCTGCACCTTCATTCAGGCTCTCCTGTTGATGCCTCCAGATTTACTTCTTCATATGAGGAACTAGAATACTTTGGAATGTACTTGGAATGCAGTAGGTGATCAGATGAGTCATTATTGTGGCATGGTCCTCTAGTTAGGGGTAGCTGACACCATGATCCTACACATAGCCTTGGAGTCTGGATTGGACCTGAAAGATCTGACTGGAACCTAATGTTCCATACCATTATGCATATTTACGTTCCACAAACCCAAGGGCCTTGTCACACAAAATAGAGCCCAAAGAGAGATTCCTTGTGCCCCTTTACTCTTTTGATTTATTTAAGGCTGAAAAAGAAATGGTGACACAGTGGCATGGATCAAGGGTAGAAAACCCTCCATCCCCAGACATACAGGTTGTGCTCATTGCAAACACAGCCGAGGAACATCTTGTTTAGAGGGTTGAAGTTTGAGACACCAGCACTTTTTCGAGCCTCCAGTTTCTTGGAGAGCTCTTGATCCCACTTCCTGTTTGAGGAAGACAGGATCACAGCATCCAGTGTTATGGCTGCAGGCATAATTCCAACATCTGAGAACATTTTCCTCCCAGATATTTAATTTCCCCTTACAACATCCTACCACTGGGGCCCTAAACACACTTCACAATTCTATAGCACATCATCTTAGCCTCTTTTGCAAGTCTTTTAATATCCATTGGAAAATAATGTTGCCTTTGATTCTGAGGCAAATCCCTAACACTTCTTCCCTTGTTTCTAATTAGCAATATTTCTGCAGTAATTAAGACAAGAACAGCTCTGTTCTGCAGCATATTTGATTTGGATAGAAAGAAAAATACAATAGGAGGAAGCAGAACTGAGAATGACTCTGCTATCTGACTTTGCTATATTTAAATTAATCTCAACATATCTTTAAAACAACACCCACTCTTGCACACATACATGCATTTCCATATCCACAGTACACATATAGTTGTTTACACATGTCCTTCACACAAATACATAAACATGTATTAATGTGTATGTATATGGTTATATACACAGAAACAGAATAGTTGCCCATTTCTTAGAAAATAGGGTTTGAAATGCACTAATGAAAGTACCACCATCCTGTGGGCTGAACAAATGAATCATCTGCATCCCCAGGCATCCTATAAATGAAGTCTCAGTGAGCAGTGTGCTAATGAAACATGGCCAGAGAGCAGCCATCTCTCCCTTCTCTATGCTAAAATTGGGTAAATTTTCTTGCTTGTTAGACACCCGGGACTCAGCACTTTCAAGACACTTTGCAGGCTTGCTATGTATGTTCACCCTATGACAGCTTTTGCTCTTGCTTAGCACGGAGGAGGACTCCAGAAGATGCACTGCCGGGCAAAAATTTAACACCAAATGTTGAGCCAAGGGTCAATGGCACTATAGTTTCCATTTGAGAGAGGATGCTCTTGTACTCTATGAATGCATGAGTCACAAATACATGTTATGTGAACCCCTGAGGGGGCAATAGAGAGTCTACTCTATGCCAAACAAAATAGATAACCTCTTTGTATCTTGGCTATTTGGAATCCTGACATATTCTGAGGCTGATGCTTATTAAGGGTTCAAGAAATGAACCCCTGTTTGTCATTTCAGAAATATGTGTTTTCCAGTAGATTGACAGGTATGCATAGGATATTTTTTGTTTATTTGTTTGGAAAGCATTATTATTTAAGGCAATTTTAGTGGTCATTTCCCCTGTAACTAGTTATTTTGTAATTCCACCAGCACTGTTACTTACCAGAGCTGGGCTGTGTCTTCCTTGGTGGTGAAGAATGGGAATGTGACCACAGGGGCTGCTGACCCTGATAAAGATGGACTACTGGCTACATTGTCACTCTAGTCCCCATTTCTGGGCTATGTGATAAGTAAAACGCTTTTCTTTCTATCAGTTATGTTGTCGCTATGAAGAATTAATTGATCTTACAGGTTTCTGTGTCTCTCTAAAATTACTGATGAAGCAGGGTTGTAGCCCTAGCTACACAGGAGACCCAAGCAGAGGGATCATCAGTGCAATGGTCCTCACAGGATACAGAGTAATGCCAATGCTGGCCTGGATAATAAAGTGGGACCATGTACTCAAAACAACAACAACAACAAATAACCCAAACAAAACAACAATAACAAAAACCCTCCCCAAAACCCCAAAAACCAAGAGGGAGGGGAAGAACCAGAAGCAAGCAGTCAAGATGTATCTCAGAAAGAAGGATTATCTAATCTGCAGTAGGTCCCTAGCACCACAGATAGATGGATGGATGGATGAATGGTAGATAGATAGATAGATAGATAGATAGATAGATAGATAGATAGATAGATAGATAATAGATAGATGATAGATAGATGGATGGATGGATAGATAAATAGATCATAGAATTATAGGTAAAGAATTTAATCATCAGTGTAACTGCCAAATGAAAATCCCATCCAGCAGTTAGTAAAAGAAGAATCCAGTACGCCCTCCTTCTCTACATATTGTCTCAATTGTCTTTAGTCAAGCAACTATTATGGAATTTCTAGTATGAATTATGTATAAGGTAAGGGTAATAAAACTTAAGAGAATTACAATGGAGAGGGCAAGTGAGATAAGATATGGTGAGATTCTTACATAGTGTCTGACGTTTGTCACATTTCATTTATGGATACACAGGCTAGAACAATCTCAGATATGATTCAGTCAAGTTTTTCCAGCTGTCTGAAAGAGCACGCTCCTATTACTCCATTGAAATCATATTTTGAATTTGTATGATAAAATGCCATGTAGGTCAGGCACATGTCTGTAAGAACTCACTTGGCAGTTGTAGAAAGCATTGGCACTGTGATGTCCCTCTATTCAAGTGCACTGACTGTTCGCATGGCTCATCCAACTGCACTGTCTGACATCCATAACTGGAGTGTAGAAAGAGCTGTCTCTTTTAGTTTGGCTGGGGATGGAGACACTTACAATATGCCAAAATTAGCTGCGGCCAGGGCCGTTGAAACATACTTTCAGCTGGTTACCTGGAGAAAATACTGTCAAGATTTTAAAGGTTTAAGTCTATGCTAGACTTCCTACTTTCTGAACTTCCATTTCCCATAGACTTAAAGCCCACATAGCTTTGTTTTAAACAAAAGTCAGAAACATAAAATGATGAATAATCTCAGGCAATTGTTTATTTCTGTCTTCAACAGTTAGAGCTGAAGCCACAGCTTCTGGGCTCCTTAATAACACCTCTCCAAACAATTTTAAGAAACAATATTTTTACTGGCTTTGTAAACCAAAACAAAACCATTCTGCAGGTAGGATTACTGGTCATTAGGATACCATTCTATGTCTTTAGCCTTATCTCCTTGATCATGGATGGGTTTATGGGCTTGTGTTTTCCTCCTTAAAGGAGGGCCAATGATATAAAATGCCAAGATTAACACACCAGTTCAGTGGGCAGGCAGCCCTATCCCTGTCCAGTACAACTATAAATAATTCCCATAAAACTGAATCACGTTTCAGCAGACAAATGACTCGTCTACTGCCTGGTACAGAGTAAGCTTGATTTTAGCAAATATCTTTTCTTCTTCTAAATGTGCTTTATTCTTTAAACACATTATAACAGAACCTCCTTCTCTACATTCTGTAGAAACAGGGCCATTTTTTTTTCGCCAGACTTCCAGGCTTAGCCAGCTTGCACATCAGGCAAACAAAACTCATTATCTGTAGAGGCTGCGCAGCCAGGCTGAATGGCCCCCTGATCCTCACCTTCTCTGAACCTTGGCTTGCTGGTTATTTAGTCTGTCAGCCTCCTTAATGCATCTCCTTTTGTTCCTTCATGGTCCACCTTGTACTCTTGGTACGTTTACCAAAGTGTATCTTGCTTTGCCATCTCTTCCATAGCACACAGGGAAGTGGCTGCACTCTTACTTTTTTAGCACATAGAAGACAGACTGACACGTCACCCCAAATAGGACTCTCCTATCTTTCAAACAAACACACACTGTGTGTGAAAAGGACAGTAGAGCACACAGACTCAAGTCTCCCTTTGATACAGAACTTCTTGTTTCAGAACCTTGGATAGCTCATCACTTAACTTCAACATGACCTCAGATAATTTACTGAGCATCCGTTCTCTATAGAGATCTTATGCACATGCGTGCGTGTGCTTATATGTATATACAATTTTTCATATATGTCTTATGCCTATAGTTTTCATATTTTTCAGATATATATAAAAATATTTCCTCTTCTGAAATGATACTATTAGCTTTGTATTATTACTATCTATTTTATAAATATGAGACAATGAAACCTCAGAGGAGTTACAAAACTTTCCCACAAGAATACACATTAGAGAGACTTAACCCCAATTCTGTACAATTCAAAGTCACACTGTGAGCTACTTGATATATTACACCAATCTTGTTAGAAGCCCCCACTCCTTACATCAAACTAAACTTTTTCTTCATATCCATTCTTAGAGCCCTTGGGAGTTTTGCAGGATAGATATTGAAATTCTCTTCTACAGAAAAGGTTTTTAAAATGTTTAAAGATGGTTATTATGTACCCTCTGTTCTTGAGACTTTTTAGAGGCATCTTCCCTAAAAATGCATTATAGAAATGCATGGATAGGCAAAACAGGAATTTTAGGGTAACAGAGCTATTCTATGTGATACTACATACTGGGTATACATCCTATTCATACATTTGTCTAAACTGTACATCATAAATTGTCTAACAATGTTCACCATCCAGATGTATAGATATAGGCTCCTCAGCAGTAACCATTGTGTCATTGTGGTTGTGGGTGCTAGTTGTGAAGAGGCTGTGTGTGAGAAGAGCTGAGTAAATGGGAAACTTCTATGCCTTCCACATAGTTCTCCTACAATCCTAAAACTTTGTCAATAAATGAAATGTATTTATAAAAAGTTAACTTTGTATAAACATGCAAAACCCAAAGGCTGAGCAGTGCCTAGGTGACTTTTATTCAGTGATAGAAATGTTTTGGACTTAGGTAAAGATGGTATGTATAATATACATTGTGAGCTAAATCCTGCTGATTGTATCACTTTAAAACAGTTAATTCTATGATATCTGAATATTAGTCAAACATTTCACAAACTATTGTAATGTATTTTAGTTATTTTCTATGCATGCTATTGGTGTAAAGAATGAAATAAGTCATATACCAACATCCCAGTTTTAAAATTAGGTACTGGTAAATAGAAAAGGTGTCTGTGTGTCTACTTATTCCTTCCTTTCTGCTGAGAAGCAGCCACCACCCTGGACTCACTTTTTTCCATTCTCATTAATTTCTTTATTGTTGTATTTAATACATACACATCACTGAATAATTCATAGCATTCTTGTATGTGGATATTAAAAATGCACACAAATGTACATATACTGAAAATATTCTCATTTAACTTCTTTTTTCTACAATAACAATGGTGAGAATCATGAATATATCCCAAGTTCTTCAGTTACTCTTTCTGCCTTGTTGATGGACATTTGTTATTTCTTCTCATAGTTATGACAATGAATGCTGCTGGGAGCATTCTTTATGTATCTTCTTGTGCGTGACTGTGAGCATTTTCTTAGGTTATGCACACCTAGGTATCTATAGCTTCACCAGATATTGTTCAGGTACTCTCAAAATGAGGCTTTAGCCAGTGTGTTTCAATTCCCTGGAGAAATGTGTTCTTCTCAAGGACAGTCTGCAGAAAAACAACCAGTAAGTTTAACTCTTTTTCCTGGACATAATACTTCCTCTAGCACTTGAGTGGCCATACACACTATTATTTTCTACTGCTAGTCTAATTAAACAATAACACACAAATGTATTTTATGTGAATTGATTATTTTTTTTCAAGTGTTAAACACAAGGCCATAATTTTACCTGTATTAAATATCATCTTGTCTGTTTTAACCACTCCTGTAAACTGCAGATGCTTTGAGTTCTGGCCCTGCTATCCCACCCATAAGTTTACAAAGTCTGCCTTCTGAAACTTCACCTAAGTCATTGATAAAATGTGGCTGATAAAGCAAAGCATGACTCTCTCTAGCATAGTACAGAATATTCTCACATCATTGACATGACCAACTATCTGGCCAGTCCTGGCCAGTTAACCATGATGCTGTCTAATAGTGTTCTGCAGCATCCAATTTTCCACTCCATCCACAAATGTATCAAGTCACACTTTTTGAAGGAGGTTGCCTTATCTACAGTGCTTGACTGATTTATGTCTAGAAATCTGGTCAAAATGGGATTTTACTGTATGCCTTGTCTTCACTGAACTCAAGTCTGCCTATAGTCATAATTTCCCCCTTTAAAAACTCATAGCCCACTGAAAAATAATTTATTTCACAATTTTTATAATGATCAGTACCAAATTCACTAGGCTGTACAATTTACAAGCTCTCTTCCCACAAAAAATTTCCCACAGACAGGGATTATTGCCTCTAGTCTTCTGATTTCCTTTCCATAATCATTTCTAATCTGAGATTTTTTTAAAACAAGCATTTCTGATTTTCTAATAACTCAGCAGTTTGGAAATTTTTCACTGTTACAAGTATCTATTTACATTTTGTTTACCCAGCTCGAGTATCAAACTCCTTTTAAGAACACTGATTTCATTGTTTTCTGCTGAAAGATTCTGATTGTTTGTAAAAAAATGAAAACATTTGAGTGGTCCTTCTTTTTCATTTCATCTTTAGCCTTGCACCAAAGAACATTCCTGCCCCCTTCTACTTCTTCTAATTCTGAACATAGTAATTGAAAGCTTTTGTGTTGTCTCTGGCATTTCCTCAAAGCCTCTGCTCATTGGGGCTTCCTCATTCCAGCACCGTCTTACAAGCTGAGGACACTCTTTTCTATCTGTCCTTGGCTTATGTGCTTTTCCTTCTGTGTTCTGTGCTTGGCTTTGAAATCTGTAAAATTGTTGTCATGTTGTCTGTGTTATCTCAGGGTACTGTCTCCTTCTATCCACACCTCCTCAAAACAATAGGATCTTGTTTACTAATGAAGGGACAAAGTGTTCTCAACAGGCAGGCTGTAGGGAAACAACACAACTGTTACCCATCCTGGCCCCACCTCCCATCTTCTGTCCTCCTCACACACACAGAAGTAAAAGACATCACAAGTAGAAGAAAATCTGATTCATGGATGTAAAGGGATTTGTAGCCCCTATAAGCTTTTGGCTCTGTGATTTTTGGGTGCGGTCTTGTAGTATTCAAAATGTTCACTGAATCCCATATTCTTAAGCTTAAGCTTGAACTGGAGACTGTTTTTCCAAGGAATAAGCTGTAGAAATCATTGGAATGCTGCATTTAGACCTGAAAGTCAATAAAACCTGGCCTGCAAACTGTTGAGAATTTATCTAGGGAAAGAAACCAATTAGAACAATCCATTATTCATTTCTTTCCATATTAAAACTAAGACTTCTTTATCATGGCTTCTTCTACACAATGCTGCAGTAATGAATTTCTTGTTTGGAGATTTCTATGGTCTTGGTTCCTTGATGTGTTTCCTGTTTTGTCAGTGGGTATGACCCACTGGCAAAGATATTAGAATAGGATAATCAATCTGGGGATCTCTCCCAGAAAAATGAGAAAAAATCATGACTTTCTGTCATCATCATCAGATGAGGAAGGATAATGAACTAATAACTATAAATTTCCTTAACAAAGGAGAACAAAGGGCCATATTGTATTTTGATGTATCTAATAGTAGTCATATCCAGTAGGGCTTTACAATGTGCTAGCTGCTTAACCTTTACAGACTACATAGGTTCATTTAAGTTTTTAGTCTCTAAATAATTTTTCTGATCTGTTTTTCTCTCATACTGAGAAAGTCTGATTGAGATTTTATTAACCAAGTGTCTCCAGTGTTCTCTGCCCAAGTCTGTTGTCTCTACTGTCATTAAAAAAAGCCCAATTCAGATACATTTACACTCCCAAGCTCCTCATACAGCCAATGATCCTAAGTGCTCAGCAGATTTGTCTTGGACTTGGAGTCTGAGCCTGTGGAGCGAGGCTCGGATAATTTAAGTGCCTCTTCTAACAGAAGGCAACTGGAATTCAATAGAGATAAATGTAAAATATTGAACTAGGGAGCTGAACCATCAGCAGGACAGGACTCAAAATGGAAAGGTTATGGCTGAATGACTAAGCAGAGGAGAACACACAACACACCCAAGGAAGTCGTGCAGAAATACAAATCCTGGGTGGACCCTGCAGAGAACAGGAACTAGGATGCTGCAGTGGCATGGCCAAGGGAAAGCCATCAGAATCCAGCATAAGCAGGCTGCTAGGAGGCCTGCCAGATGGGTATGGGGGATTGGGATGGCTATGAAGAGTTGCCATCTTATAGCTGTTGTCATGAGGAGTTAATTTTCCTTTTTTTCTCTGCCAGGCACCTTACAACAAAAGTAAAACATCCAATGATAACCCAAGGCATTGGCCATGTCTACTAGGAAAAAGGCAGAGGCAAAACACAACAGAAACTCAGATTGGTTAATTCAATCAAATGACTGACCTCATTCCATGAAGAGATTGACTCAATCATCTCTTTGACCAAATGGACAGGCCCAACCAGAGAGCATGATCAATCCCATTATCCCACACAGAATCAGCAAAGCAAGGCTGGCTGGGAGGGAGCCAAAGGATCTCCTGGGATCTGCAGCATCCACAACATGAGCCTCACTTACATCCCACAGGGCTTTCTCTTTCCTGCCTTTTAGGTGTACCTTCTACTTTCATAAAGCTAATGAAAGTATAGGGACTTTCCTTCTATGTAACTGAACACAGACACAGAGGGAGGTAGGGGAAGAAGGGAGGAAGTGGGGGTGGAGAGATGTGCTGGGGAAGAGGGGGGAATGAACAAAATGTGGTTATAACCAGTAAATGTCAAGGGAATGACTTTACAACACAGTTAAACAAGTGTTTCAAGTGGTCAAATTATTTCTTGAGGCCCCAAAAGGACTTGCATTGTTTTCTGGATGAGAACTTTGAATGCTTAGCAATCTGGTGGTCCCCTATGAACACACTGTAAAGCCAGTATTTCTATTTATTGATCCTCAATATCCAAGGGGTATTAAAATACACACTGGTTATGGGTCTTCATGATCCCTCTCAAAGCCCCTAGCCCCCAATGGAGAGATATTACTCATCAATTAAAAGAGGGCAGCCTCGCACAGTTCTCTAGCTTGATGACAGACATACTAAGCTCTTTTGGCCCCCACTCTGAGCTCAATGCTGTGTTTTGGCGGGGAACAGAACAACATGGTGGTGGTTGCTGGGAGAATACACTGTTGTTTGAATTCATAAGGAAGAAGAGCTGTGAGCACTGGTATTGTCTATGAGAGCTTTACTGTCTGTAATTTTCTCATGAAACAAGTGCCAGGAGCTCTGCCTAATACTTTGGCTGGATAGTGAAGGTTTTCTCCTGCATTCCAGTGTTTTAACAAGGTGCTCTATCTGCAGTAGGCATCATTCATCCCCAAAGTTCACAAAATGCCCAGGAAGAAGTGACTTTCTTTGCCTTCTTCTGTCACTTCAGTAGTGGGTATATGCTACACCCTCTCTCTTCAGACAGGATGCATAATCTATCGTAGCATTTTTAATCAGTGAATCAGTTGTCAAATTCAGCCTCGATTAGCAAAAGTACAGCTACCCCCCCTTGAAAGAGTTCTCAACTAGACCTACAAGCATCAACAAGGCAGCACAGCAGAGACCTAACTCTTCCTTCCACAGCACCTGGTACCTTATGAAAAGTGAAAGGGACCAAGTTCTTTCCCAGTTTACTGCACCTTCCTGGCTCCCTGTCCATGACTTGCTTATATACAGAAGAGGATGACTAGGAAGCAAGCAGAGGAGTTGAGATCCGTATGGACATCAGAAATTCCTGTGTTAGCATTCAGCTGTGATGCTTTCTTCGTGCTTGTGGTGGTTCATGATGGAAGAGAAATTTCTCATCAAGAACTGTAGAAAACTCTCATGATTAGTGGTTCTTCATTAATCCACTTAATCAGTAAATTACATAGTTAATAAATCAGATGGTATTCCGAGGCCCAGAATGTATAGAGAGACTCTTGGTTATGTATTTGATACCCACTTTTGGTCTTATTGACAACAGCTATCGTGTTTTCACATCAAAATGCTCAGAAATGTAATCTACAAGAGGGCCTTAGGAACAAACTGTGGTCAAATGTTCATGGGAGGTGGCTTTGGGTGCACAGAAGGCTGGGTAAAGATTGGATTTTATCTGGATGCTCACAGCCACTACATTATGATCCTGAGTGAATTTTTACTTTTCTAAATGAGACCATGTAAGGCTAGATGACTTTGGTAAGCCATCCTCTAATCTCTCTTCCCTCTGCCCAGTTCCCATCCAGTCCCTGGCTAGTTGCCACCCTCATGTCCGTTTCCCCCTCAGCTCTCCATCTGCACTCTTGCTCTCCTTCCTCTGACACTAACTGTGCCTCAATATTTGGCTTCTATTGATCTCAGTGTAGTAGAGACTGGCTGTAAGGCAGGAGAACCCAGTAGACTTCCATAAAACCAGAATTATGACATGCTATCCAAGGCTAAAAGCTGAGGGTCCTTTTCTTGTTTGAGAGCCATTATTTTCGATGTTTCTGCCAAGAGGAGTTCTAGATCTTAAGAGAATCATGAGCTTTTTTTTTTTTCCTATTTTTTTTATAAGTAAGAAGCAGGATGGCTCCACCAAGCTTTTTTTTTTTTTTCTGGGGGTCCCATCTACAAAAGACCAGTCCAGATGACACTTCCTGGAATGTGCAATTCTCCAGTTTCCTCTCAAGTTTCCAATCCCATAACCCCTAGGCGGGGATATTATTGAGTGGGCACAGTAAGTCCACAAATGATTTCAGGCAAACCAGTTACGAGTGTAAGCAACAGACTGACCTTTGAGAGAGTACAGTATTAATGAAAAGAGTTCTTGGAAACCGAAACTGAGTCATAAGAACACCACTATGTGCATAGTACAGTATCCCAGAGTCTGTTTCTTACTGGCACCCAACGCTGGGAGGCTTCCTCCCAGGAAACACAGAGAGAGGGAGTGAGGAGAGGGAATATAAGAATAAAGAACTCTCATATGCTGTTGCCATAACATTTTTGGAGTGTAGTATAAAGATACTTGTCAACCCCCTCAAAACAAGATCGACTTTGACCCAGGACCTATGTTTAGGACTCTCAGAAAATGTATCAGATACCCAGCAAAGTGCTGTTAGAGATGCTGAAAATAAAACTCACTCACGTGCTCAGTCCTAAGAGTATGGTTATATAAATTTTGGTATATGAGTCAATAAGATAGTATGAAGCTACTACAAAGTACCATTTGTTGACCTGCTCACAATATATTATTCATGAGATATTGTGGGATGGGGATGGAAGGCAAGAAAGATATGAATGTAAATTAGACTCACACCTGGCCCTCAAAAGCTTGTTTTATCATAGAAGACAGACAACAGATAGAATTTTGAAAAGGTTTTTAAAGAAGACAATTAGACCATGATCAGTTATTTTGTTTTGTTTCCACAAAAATCCTTATTGTTTTATACAAGTTCCAAATTACTCAGCCTCAAGCAGAGCAGGAAGAAAATAAAGAGGACTACATTAGGTTAGGAACATATCCCTGAATAATCAAGAGTTCATTATGGACTCTAAGTACATCAAAATCCAATTAATTCATTAGCTGTGCACTTGCATTTTCCTTCTTCCCCCCTGGCTGCCAGCCTTTACCCTATGATGTGGTTTATTAGCAACCCCAATATGGGGTGAGCAGGGGAGAGGAAAAGGAGATAAAATTCAAATGAATTGATTTTTTTTTTTTTTTTTTTTTTGTTACTTGTTAACAACGATGGAGTGGAGTAGTGTTGAAGGCTGGGAGTCGTGTGTGTGTGTGTGTGTGTGTGTGTGTGTTTCCTAGACCCCTGGGCTTACAGGAAAGCACATCTAATATATATCCAGCCTAACAGTGACAGACATTGCATAGATATTGAATGAGTCAACCTACTTATACCCTTGGAGCCACTCCAGGTCATCTGATTCCTTCCCCAGATTTCCTGCGATTTCCAGTCACTACAGATTCAGTCAGAAAGTGGTTGTTATGGTTTAAGAATGGTCTGAGTATGTTCCTTATAAGTCAGTGTGTTGAAGTGTGGGTCCCAGTGTAGCAATGCTAGGCTGGGTGGCAAGACCCAGAAGGTGTAGTGAGAGGGGGGATCTCAAGATAGACTTGTGCAGGTGTCTACCACTGAATTCCTTTCATCTGTACCATCATGTGATCCCTTCTACACATGGCTCTTTCTTTTCTGTATCTCTGTCATGCTGTACCATAGTTAACGAGTCAAAACTGATGAGGTCAGCCCAGCCTTTGACTCCAGCTCCCAGAATAGTATACACACCTTTGATAAGTAGTAAGCCCTCAGATGTTTTATTATAACAGAAAATGAACTCTTACAAGAATTAAGAAATAAGTAACTCTTCTTACTTTTTACTTTCAAGGTCCCAAGAGTGGTCTGGGATAGGTAGCAGGTGAATGGGGTGTGCTGGCATTTCCAGCCCCCACCATCAGCCAACAGCACATCTGTGGCTCACTCTTTTCCTCTGCCATCTCTCTACTTTCCCAAATATCATATATCTACATGGTTTTGTTCTCAAGGAGAAATCAGCTCTGATAACCTTGGTCCCCAAACTGTTATTTTTCAAAGTATTCTTCTGGGGCTACAAAGAGAAAGCACTGAATCCTCTTTTCGGCGACTGCCCCGCTGAAATGCAGCACATCTGTTTGCCATCGGTCCCAATGGTCTTATATTCTTTTCGACAAAAACCATTGCTTAAGTTTTTATTTTCTGTCCTCTTTCCCATAGCTAAGCTCACATTGTTTTACGATCTTTCAAGATCTTTAAGATGCCTTCAGACATTAGCCTCTTATTACTCTTCACGGTCAAGCAATACCATGAACTATTTAAGATCTCAGGGCTCTCGGAATCATCTGTGTATGTAATTATGTTTAATTATCTTTGGAACAATATTTAAATGTAAATTTCCTTTGAGAGAGAGAGAGAGAGAGAGAGAGAGAGAGAGAGAGAGAGAGAGAGAGAGAGAGAGAGAGAGAGACAGACTTGAATGTGTGAACTACAAAATGTGCTGGTTAATTTTTGTTTGTCAGTTTGATTAGATTAATAAATACAAGGCTAGTTAGTAATGAAGCACACCTGAGGAGGTCCCTGAGTGTCTCTGCAGAAAGGATTAACTGAGAGGGACAAATGGGGGGGCAAATCAAATGCAGGCATTTCTCTTTCTCTTACTCAGGATCCATTGAGGTAGGAGGAAGAAGCTCTCCATCTCTGTCGTCATGTATGCCGTCATGCCTTCCCTTCCTCAGTTGGCTATATTGCCTCACACTCTAAGCCAAAGCACAGTTTTTTCCTCCCTTCAAGAAGGATGTCCTACATCATATGTTTCCACTGAGCCATCTACCAGTGTGTAACCAGTACCAATGACATTGCAGTTAGGTGCGCAAGAATGTTTACCAAGAGGTCTTACCCTGGATAAAAACAGTCTTTAGAGATTCTTCTCTCATAGAGAATCCCCTTCAGGAATTTCCCACATCAGTGACTTACATGAGGGTCTAGGGCTGCTTTTCTGAGAAACCAGGCCATGTGTCTAGTTAGAGAAAGCCCCAGAGCTACAGTAACAAGCCAACACTTGTCTGAAACATCCATCAAATTAATTTGGTCTCTCAACGACAACTAGAGATGAAACTTTGACAAAGTAAGTATTCTTATGTTGGGAGCTAGAAACAAGACTCAGTGGTTAAGAGCACTAGCTGCTCTTCCAGGGGCTTTGGATTCAATTCTTAGAATACACATGGCAGGTCACAACCATTTGTAACTCTAGCGCCAGGACATACAATGCCCTCTTCTTGCCTTCTGTGACACCAGGCATTTATAGGGGTGTATAGACGTATATGCAGACAAAACACATATATACATAAACTAATAACTAAAATAATTAAAGAACCTTTATGTGTAGATAAAGTGGAAGAGAAAGAAAGAGAGGGAATTGAGGCTCTCAGATTTTGTGATGCAGAAAAGCCCCTGATTTCCCTGGGATTCATCAGCCTCAACTGTACAATTATAAAAAAATGGGAGTTTCCTAAGACCCTTCACAGTTGATCACTCTAGATATCTCTGATGCTTCTTGTAAATGAGGAAGCGTGCATAGTCTCCCTGTTTTTGTCTAGTCTTACAATTCCTATAGTATACAAACAGAAAGTCATGGGAATGACTAGCTGGAGAAAATAATGATTAGGATGTCATTTGGGCATTTCTTAATTTGATTATTTCCTTGTTCATATGATTCACAAATAGGAGGTTATAAAAATTAGCACACATATTTACAGTAATGTAAGTTTGCTTACCAAAACCAAAAACTAACCAATCCACCAACCAACCAAACAAACAAGCATAAAACCTTGTTGGGTTTCTTGGGTGACTTTACTGAAGGGGAAGAAGCACCTACAGCTCTCGAACCTTCTCATGGTCAGGATCCCGGGATCTCAGAACAATGTCCCCTCGAGTGCAGCTGTGGACAGACATTCCCACAGGGACTGCTTGGCAGGCTCTTCTTCAAGTACAATTTCTCCGTTTAGTAAATATTTATTTAGCTGTCTGAAATATGATGATGAATCACAGCAGTTTTCTCTTTAAGCAAACTAGCCTGACCCCTGGGCTTTCTTTTCCTTGCTAATAGCTAGATCCTACCTGTTTCATGTAATTGTTTAAAGAGCTTTGGGTCCACGGAACAGGCTTTGTGAGCATGCTCAGCAATCAATATCTTCTCTTAATAGCTTCATCCCTGCCCACAGAGACAATCCTTCTCATCTCAAGCATTAGCATTTAGGTTTGAAATGGTCCCTGCCTCTATCTCTCTCTATCCATCAGTCTCAGTGGTATCCCTTATCTCTGCCTTTTTGTGCCATTGAAAGTCTTGCTTCCCCTGGCCCCTTCGCTTTCACTGCACTATCTAAGCATCCGGAGCTGGTTTTCTATGTACCCAGTCCTCTGCCTCCCATTCAGGCCTGGATCAGTGTCTGGAAGTCTGGTAAGTCACTATGGGTCCTTTGACAAATCCTACTGGCTGTACAAAGCAGAGAGAAACACTGGGCACCAGAGTTCACAGAAACACTCTTCTTAGTGACTTGAGACACAAGAAAGAAGCAAAGAGGTTTTTTGTAGGTGCCGTAGAGGGAGGATAATTTCACTTTATTGTGCAGGACTCACTGAGCAGAAGGGGTGTGCCTTTGCTTCAATTCTGAGATTCAGAAAAAGTTCCCTGTAACACCTTCTTCAAACTTGCTTGGACCATTCTACTAGTTTGCATCTTCTGTTTGCATTTTTCCCTCTCTCCTCATTATTTTTGTATAGCTTCTTCCCTCCTTTTTTCTACTTCCTAGCCATGGACTGCTAAGAAATAAATCTCCTTTTCTGTCCAGAAAGGAGAAGAAACACAGTAATAAACTGCAGGATGTGAACGTGCAGCTCAAGCTAACCATCACTTGACTCTTCAGATGAATGCAAAATTCAATTCACAAGGCCAGCTCTGTGTAGACATTTCTTTTGCTCTCTTACTGAATTAGAAGCAAAGTGTGTTGAACAAGTGAGATGAAGGCTTCTATAGACACTTTGGCAAGAGTTCCTCCCATCTATGCCTCTTCCTTCCCCATGTTCCAGCCCACCTAGCACAGTTGTCCCAAGCACAGATTCTGTCCACAAAGGATCTGAAGAATCAATTTTTAGATATTCACTATGGTCCTGCTGCTGTGCCTACCTGACACCAGACAAGCTGTCTGACCAGATCTTTGCTTTCATGCAACCTGCAGGGTGATTATAGAAACAAGATAGAGATAGATGGTAACCCAGAAAACTACTAAAAGGCTATATGTCACTCAGTGGGGATATTGGTGGCTTGTGCAGTTTTGTTTGACCAGTAAACATAGAATTGTCAGCAAAAGATAGAACACTTTGGAGGGATATCAGTATGTCATCACAATTAATGGTATACCACAACACAACTCCATTTATTCACTCATCCAACAAGTAGTTATCAGGGAATCATTACAAGGATATTTTGCCTTTACAAGGACTTTTATAGTTTGCAAAACACTTCTACAAATATTGACTACTTGATTCTTACTGAACAGTCGGGTCAGCCATAGATGAATAAGAGACTCAAATAAAGATTAGGTGACTTTCCTGCTTTGGGGTTACTAACAATGTCCAGGACAGAAGGCCACAACTTCTGTTAGTCACTCATATGTTCACACACCATATAGTCACTTAGCAGAAGCAATGTGTACAACTTGGAGTCACTGTGTTGAGCCTGTGGCATGCGTTATGATTCTGGCCTTATGAATCTTGAGAACCCCCTGTCTTACACAGCTACAGATACAAAGGGAAATCTGTGAGTTTTATGCATATTTTCACACCCACTTCCCTACCCCCTAAACTCTGCTTTTTCCGTTTTGATCCATTTGTGTGTAGAAGAACAAACTGCTGCTTTATGATCTTTGTGAGCATCTCCAGAGGACCAGGTTGAACTTTACAAACTCACCCCAATTCCATACTGAGAGTTGTGAACATTTGCACTGCTTTTCTATTCTTGTCATTCCTTAAAATTCTGATTAAAACTGTGATTGCGAGCAAGAAAAGTAAGTGTAAAGGCAGGGGCTGGGGGTTGTAGGGGGAAGGAGTAGCTTCATGATTTCATGATGAGGAAGAGGAGAGAAGTGTTGAGTGTACTGTAGGGATGGGTTTTATTACTTCATACAGTTGCCTATCACACTCTAAAGAATTGGAATACTGATTTTGATTCTAAAAATATCTGTCCCCCATAGGCTCATGTATTTGAACACTTGGTCCCCAGCTGGTGGTACTGTTAAGTGAGATTGTGAAATCTCTGGAAGGTGGAGACTAGTTAGAGGAAGTGGCTCACTAGGAGTCAGTCCTTGAGGTATATAGCTCAGCTCCACTTCCAAACATCTCTATGCTTTCTGTTCTGCCAAGATAGGAGGTTACAATTCTAGCTACATATTCCCGCACTGTGGTATCAACAGCTAACATACTTTCCCTACCATGATGTCATATATGCCCTCAAAACAGGCGCTAAAATAAATCCTTCTTCCTTCCACCTATGCTGATTGGGTATTCTGCCTGATAATAGTAACCAATACAGAATATTGGTACTAAGCAGGGGCGGGAGGCTTATTATGATAAACCTGATCACATGGTTCATAGACCTTTGGCACTTGTTTGTTGCTAGAGGAGACATAGAATGCTCTGGAGACATGGAGTGTCCTGAGCAGAGCTGGCTGAGCTATCAGAGGATAAGGATTCTGATAGAAATATGGACAGTGAAGCCGGAGGTCATAAGCTTTCATATGAGACCAAGTTCTCTGCTGGGAATTGAACTAGCTAAAATGGCCACATAGCATACATTCTTATATTTTCCTGGTACTGTTAGGAAGGTATATTAGAGAGTATCTGCTCTTGACGCAACTCCAATCAGACAGTCATAATAAACATCATCATTTATAGATAGATTCTCATTTATTTCAAATGCAAAACTGTGTTTATTGTGTAGAAAATGTAAAAAACACAGAAAATAAATTAAAAGATATGTACATAATATGTACTTATAGTCCATATACTATATAAAATATACATTAAACATGTATATATACCTCAATATTTGCATTTAATTATTTTATTGTTTTGAGGTATTCTCTTCCAGCATGTTTGTTTCATATCTACCTTTATATTATACTATATTATATTATTGTATAAATTCATATACACTCTAGAATGCATACATTTATAGCTAAATCTACACATATCCCACTCTACTTCCATATGGTCTCAGTCCAAATCATTTTGCCTTACCTAATCTCATACTCTATGATTTATAGTTTCCCAAGTGACCTTTTTCTTTTGCTCAGGGAAACATACCTTAAGACAAGAAGTTTTAATTTTAATAGCTAAAATTTAAGTGTTGACTGTAAAGTACTCCAAAGTTCCTCCTGGAGCCAAATGTATTTGTATATCGTTTGGATGCTCTCATTTGGAATGTTCAGGAGTCTTAATTGACCCTTTACTTGCTTAAGCAGACCACTCCCTGTAATTGCACACACTATGCACTTCCAACTTCTGGTGGTTTTCCACTCACTTCCTTCCTTCATGACTTTACACAGTGGGTACGAAGTATATGTCCTCCAGGATCTACCCTCTTTTTTGTGCCACCTTATCTTCAGCATCCTATCATCTTCTTGGCGGTTAGGCAAAGAGATGCCACTGAGGCAGCCATGTGGGAGAGCAAACTAGAAGTAGATAAGAGAGATCCTTGCTGCTGTTTTCTGGAGGGAGAAGACCTCACTAAGTCAGATGGAAAGAAATAAATAGAGAGTGGCTTGTCACACCCACCCAGCCTGACAGCCCAGCAGGTAAGTTAGCAAATGCTACACTGTAAGGAATTGTGAGCTATTTTCTGCAAAGTGAGCAAAGACTCGGGGATTAACGACTGTACAGTGTGATAGATGTTGCTAAAGAAAGCCATAAATTACAAGCCATAAACCTGGCAAAGCTTATCCAATTGCATGATTCAGTCTGGGGCCCTGGCAAATTCCCAGTGCTGTCTGGGGGCTGTGGAGTAAGGGCGGGGTTTGACGCAGGGGCTGGCAGTGCATATCTCTGGCCTTAGGGCACAGATGGTGAACTTGGCAGACGTTCAGTTTTGGAAGCAACAATGCTGCTGGGCAGGCTTTGCCTTCTCTGAAGTGCAGTCCTCAGTCAGAACTGCTAGGAAAGCCCAAATTAAGCCTTGGACATTACTGGTGGCAGACGTCAGTCTTATTCCCTTTTCCTTAGCTGTGGGGCATATAGCCAAAGGGACCTTCCCTAGACATAGGTGCAAGAGCACTTCTGTTTTCAGAGATCCCAGATTAAGTCCAATCAACTGAACTGTGATCAAGGAAAAAAAAGAAACAAACAAACAAAACCAAACCCCAGAACAGTACTCTGGCAGGTAATGACCATTAGCAACCAGGCCTTCCCTACATTCCCCCCAAACCTTCCTCTTTCTCCCCAACGCTTCCTGTCTGCATTTCTTTCTTTCTTTCTTTCTTTCTTTCTTTCTTTCTTTCTTTCTTTCTTTCTTCCTTCCTTCCTTCCTTTCTTTCTTTCTTTCTTTCTCTTTTTTTCTTTCTTTTTTGTAATCACATTTTTTTATTGGACAATCTCTGCATTTACATTTCAGATGTTATCCCTGCTGCTATGGTTTGGGGAAAAGGGTTTGGACAATAAAAGTAGAGAAATAAGAAAAGAGAGGTAAAATAGAACCAAGCAGAGAAAAAGCCGAGTTGAGATAGATCACAGGGAACAGAAGAAGGACCGAATCTCAGTTTCCCAGCCCACCCACCCGCCCAGATGCCATGACTCAATATGACACTGATTAACTAGCGGTGGGAGACAGGAACCTGTTAAGTACAGAACTGCCTCCTGGTTTCCTATCTCCCATTGTTTCTTCTGTGTGAGCACATGCATGCACATGCATATACATGCACTCGTATGCTCGAGCATGCACACACACACACACACACACACACACACACACACACACACATCTTCTATACACAAACTTTTCAGAGTGTCTGTGTACCATCAGTAAACAGACTTTATAGATGATGGGAGCCTCTCTGCTTCTCCTGTGATGTTGAAAGGATATGCCTGAGTAAGATTAACCTGGTGTCTATGCAGAGCAGTAAAGGCAAGCTGGTTTCCTGCACAGGTGATACTCTATATGGCAAGGAAACGAACGAAAGGCTAACAAAACACATGAGCTGGGTGGTGAGGAAAGACTGGAGGTTTTAGAGTTGGGCTGAGCCTAAATGAGTTTAGTGAAGTAGGTTGCTATATAGAATGTTCTTGGTAGGAGACAGACTGAGCCACAAGGCAAGGGGAACAGTGTCCAATGTACTTAGTGGAGAAGTCCACATAAATAGTGACCATCTCTGAAGCATCAGGAAGGCTGAGTAGTCAGGGATACTGTGTTAAGATCTGAAACCTGTAGACACTGGCCATTTACAGAGAAGCTAGTGGTGAGGAAGGGTGGGCAAAGCAGGTGACTTAGGCATGTCTGCCTCAGGCTGCTATGGAAGCTCATTTGGGGAACTGTGTCTCCAGCGGCAGCTCCTCCCCTCGTTCCCTACAGAAGGTAATAACCTGTCAGCAGAGCAAATAAAGTCTGATTTACATCAAATTTAGTGCTAAGCATTTTCCTTTATTTCCTAGCGCCGTGGTGGCAGGATGGCAGTGCCAGCTCAGCCGGGCCTGCTGTGTTGCAGTGGCTGGATTTCACTGGGTAGAGGTTTAACAAGAACTTCCTTCTGTGTGGTGGGCTCTGTCAGTCTGGGTAGGGAGCCTCAGTGAGCATGGCAGTATGCAACCTGGTTCATGTGAAAGAGGTACAAAGTGAGGGTTTGGAAGGCTGGAAAGAAGGGAATGTATAGTGAAAAATGCCCTCAGCTCTAGGGCTCTGGTCCTTGCCACTCAGCTTCATGGTGACTGCTGGGCCTCAGAAAGCACCATCTACATCCTTATGGCTACTTCTGTCTGTGCATCACACACCATGGGACTTATTCTCTGAGGACCAACTATAGCTGTGCCAAACACAGTGGCTACAAAGACACAACCACAGCAGAACATATTCTTCCCAAAGTCAGGTTCTCACACAAAACAACTTCCCTCCTCCTCCTCCTCCTCCTCCTCCTCCTTCTCCTCCTCCTCCTCCCCCCCTCCTCCTCCCCCTCCTCCCCCTCCCCCTCCCCCTCCTCCTCCTCCTTCTCCTCCTCCTCTTTTTCCTCCTTGTCTTCCTTCTTCTCCTCTATCAACATGCCCAGTTCATCACCCCATGCTAGAAAATTAGTCATGGGCATCCCTGTACCTTGCTACAGTCCATTCACTTAGAATGTCTGCATGAATCTTCTGTATTGCAAAGCTTTCTGCCTCTGGACTACACAAACCCCTTAAGGCTTAGCTTAAACCTGTAGTTATTACGGAAGAAAGCAAGAACTCCTGGGGGTGTCCATTCATTCCTGGATGCCATATGGATTATGATTAGGGGCCTTTTGGTACCATAATCTGTTAGGGAAGAAAGTCCATGCTGGGAGTTAAACATGGATTCTACCACAGGGGTGAGGCATGTGGGGAGGACCATGCACTGGCGTGGAGGGAGGTCATATCCAACTCCTCCGGACAGGGAAAGAGCTCAGAATGCTGCCTTTGGAGAACTCACCAGCTTCCCCCATATCTTGCTAGCCTTCCTTTCTATATTGCTTTTCTCTGTCCTTCTGATTCCTGTTTATTCACTATTCTCTCTCTCTCTCTCTCTCTCTCTCTCTCTCTCTCTCTCTCTCTCTCTCTCTCTCTCCCTCTCCCTCTCCCTCTCCCTCTCCCTCTCCCCCTCCCCCTCCCCCTTCTTCTCCCTCCCTCCCTCCCTCCCTCCCTTTCTCTCTCTCTCTCTCTCTCTCTCTCTCTCTCTCTCTCTCTCTCTCTCTCTCTCTCTCTCTGGCTTGCTTGACTGTCCAAAGGGCCTGGTTATCCACTTGGCTCCATCTCATTCCATTTCCTCTTTGGAATCTTGTTGCTGTCTAACACATGTATAAGGAAGCTTGTCTTAGTTTCTTGCCCTGTTGCTGAGATGAAATACCCTGACAAAAGCAACACAAAGGACAAAGGCCTTGGCCAGGCTCATGGGTGCGTGCTACAGCCATCACGGCAAGAAAGCCAAGGCTCCAGGAGCTTGAAGAAGCTGGTCATATCAAATCTGCAACCAAAAATGCAAAGCGATGAATGCATGCTGCTTCCTCTGTCTCCTGAAGGCCTGGATCCCTTATCAGTAAATACTTCTGATCGTGATATTTCCACATCAGTTTACACAAACAAGATAGTCCTCCACCTGTATGTTCAGAGGCCCATCTTCCAGGTGAGTCTATATTCTGTCAAGTTGGCAATTAACACTAATTATCACTAGGGGCTATTCAATGATCTCTCCATAGTTTGTTCCAGGCCATGGAATCTTGGGGTGCCATCCTTTGACATTTACTAGGTGTCTTTTATCACCTGAAAGCTTGGTCAGTATGGCTGTGTAGAATGGGAACTGTCCTAGAACTGGGGATGGGAGCTTGGGACATCAGAGCTAGGACAGAGGCTGGTAGCACTGATACAGGTCTTTGCCCTGCAGAAAGCCACACTGCCTCCATGACACATTCCTGGAAAGCCATGTTAGGATTTCGTGGTTTCAGAATCGGTGGCACTGACCTTCTGCACATTAGCTTTACCTGCCTTGTATTTGGTTATCAACTGCACCAAGAGGGAAATATGCAGCCCTGATGCTGTATTCCCAAGCCTTTTACATTTTTCCTGCAGGCGAAAATTATCAATGCCACTGCTCATGCAGATAACTAGGAGTGGGTTGTCAATATTGCATTTGTTGACTGTGTGACCTTCAGCCAGTTATTTCTCCTCCCTGAGCCTCCACCCCTCTGCAGACATGGAAGGAAATCACCAAGAAATGTTGCAGCACACAGGAAATGAAAACCCAGCTTGGGGTCTTGTATGAATAGAATGCCCAGTGCATATCAGCTCCTGCTTAGTAGTAAATGGATACTGATCTCCTGTTTACAGCAGCAGGTGTCTGGCTGACCAGGTTTTGCCCAGGGGGTCACTGGGCAAATGCAGAAAATAGGGGGTAAGTGTAAAGCAGGAAGGTTCCAAGTAGATCCAAGTACAAGCTAAGGACAGAGATGGAGGGGGAAGGCAATTTAACTATATGGATAACTAGATAATTGCAAGATGAAAGGGCTGATAGAGGAGGTAAACAAGATTGATAAAGGAGATTTAAAAGGAAAGGGAGGCTAGCCATTGCAAGGAATATAAATAGACCATAGTATCACCAGGATAGATGCTGTGGATGGAAAGGGCCTATAAAACAGAATAGACAGAAAATATAAACAGTGCAAAGAGCCCAATGGATAAAAGGTGAAAATGACAGGGGCAGAAAGATAGGCACATTACCCAGATAAATGCTCTGCAACAGCAGGGAGAAAAGAGATGAATGCATCACAGCAGGACCACTGATGAATGAAGGGAAGCTCCAGTACCAGCCATGCCTCCAGTTCCTTACCTCTGGCTCTGGACCCCAAAGGGAGCCAGGATATGGCTTAATGAGGAGACCCCAGAGACAAGCTAGAGTGAAAACACATGGAATTCCAGTCTGAACTTTGCCATTTTTTCTGCACTTGTCACTGAGGGGCATTTGAATGAGGGCCAGTCTGGAGATGCCAGCCTCATAGTTGGTAGAGAGAGCGAGAGAGAGAGAGAGAGAGAGAGAGAGAGACAGAGACAGAGAGACAGAGAGAGACAGAGAGAGAGAGACAGAGACAGAGACAGAGAGAGACAGAGAGCAGCTTCTGCAGTCTCTGATGCTGAAGCCAGGGATAGGGTGATGAACAGCCTTAGTGGAGTTAAACACTTTCTGGGAAGAAGATTCTCTTCTCTCCTGGAAGAACTGAAGCTGTCACCTCAATCCCTTGCCCATAGTACTGTCACCAAGTGTCAAGAAAGTGCCTCTCATATGGGAGCATTTGGAGAGAGGAAAAGGGGGAGAAATGTAGTTATACTATAATCTCAGAAAATAAATAAAAAAGGTGCCTCTCCACCAACACTCTGTGTTTTATCCGGATAATTGTCTCATGTGAACAATATAACTAAAACTTATTAACGATAACTCATTATAAACACTTATTTATTATGGGCCAAAAGATAAAGGGAGTCACCATATTTGTTTTCTGTTTCGCCTTGCCCTCCAACCCCCCCCATTCTGTCCCTCTTTCCTTCCCTCCTGAGTTTCTTCCCTCCCTTCCTTCTCATCCTTTTACAATTAAGAGTCAATAATTGTGTAGCTATCATACAACACAAGGCATTTTATAAGTATGAGGGAGTGCTGTCGTGTGGATAAGGAAGTCAAGGGAAGGAGACAAAGTCTGCAGGGAGCTGGTGAGTGGGTGAGTTCCTTAGGTAGATATGGAATGCAGTCTAAGCAAAAGGGAAGGCTTGACCAAGAAAACAATGTATTTAGGCAACTACAGGTCCAGAAATGGGCAGACAGTCCAGGGAAGTCGTATGGATAATGAGTGGCCAAAGTTGGGAGCTTGAACTTTGCTTGCATCTTTGGTAACCCACAGAGAGTTCTGAGAAGCAGGACAGAGTTAGAGTTCTGTATGGTGGTTTGTAAAATGACCAGGAGGATGCAGGGCAGGAGACTGAGAAGCTAGGGTGATTTTCCAGAGCTTTGAAACTCGAGACGGAAAAAGTGTACCACTCCCAAACCCCTCATTTTCTATCATCTTTCCTCCTTGGGAAATCAACTCTGATCCTTATCTTTGGTTAGTTCTACCTTTTATCCTTCCATTCATTTTCATTCTCCCTCCCACTTCTTCTTCCAGGGTCAGCTTCTGTTTTTAAGGATGTTGTTGGTTCCCATGGTAACCTAGACACAGGAGAGAACCTTTTGCAAGATGCTGAAGTCCACACAGCATAAGAAAGAGAGGCAAAGTCAACAAGGAATCTGCCATTCAGGCATTCTCTCATAGAGTGGACCCAGAACTCTCTCTTAAAGAAACTGATTCAGGCTGGCAGATACGGGGTAGGAAATTTGGGGAGATAGTTCTGGTAGCTGATGCAAGGCAGTTCCACATTCTTTTCTGAGGTATCAAAATTATTTTGACAAATTCAGTCTTGCCATGTCAGTCAGATGTTTTGTGCTTTGCCAACCTAACTCCTCCCAGACGGTCGCAGGGTCAGAAGAACAGGACCATGTTTGCTATATGCCCCATAGCACTTGACATGGTGGGGCACACTAGGTAAGGGCTCAGAAATAGCATTTGAATAAATGAATGAAGCCAGACAGTATACCTGGGGGTGTCTATTTGCATATGATATGTGATTAACTTTTTACAGGAATCCCAGGGAAAGCTGTCATTCAAAGTAATGCCTTGGCTGATTCTCCCACTGCTCAATATATCCTTTGAACTTCTTTTGGAATTATCTTTAAGGCTAGTTAATGAGCCACACAAGAATAGCAGTCTTACTACATTATAATCATGCCAGGCACATGGAGTATGCTTTCTTCCTTCTGCAACTCTCAGACTAAGGAAGCTTATGGGACTCTTTACCCACTTTCAACGAAGCCTCTTTGTAAATTGTATTTGTAGGTTTAAAATGTCCATAACATTTTACCTACTCTTATTTTCAATTGGGGAGGGAGAGGAAAGAGGGTTGGATTCTGTATTTGAGGGTCATATTTTTCTGATCCCTTACCATCTTATGGCATGTGGATTTATTTAAATTCACAGTGCTGTCTTTGCGTTGTGAGGATGGGGAAAGTCTGGATAGTTTTATAAGAAGAACAAAGGACTTCACATCCTCAGGAAGTCTTCTTTGAAAACAAACACTGATCTAAAAGGTGCTCAGTTCTGATTGACTGTAAGTCCTTCCAGGTTTCCAAATGGGAACCCTGCCAGGCCAGCCATCAAATCTGAAAGCTCAGTGGAGCAAGTATGACAGCTGCCTTTTAAAAACTCATAGAAACTCCTTAGTAGTGTGAGGCTGAATCAGGCATAGCATGGATAGTCAGTGCAACTGCGACACCCTCTAGAATACAGTCGGGGTCCTAGCTTACTGTATGGCAGGGTCTTCACGGCAAGGTCTGTCCAAGTGTGTGCTGTGACCGCATGAGAAGTCTCTTGAGTAAGCCCCTGAAGTTCAGACCTATCAGAGCAGGAAGCTGATCCTCCCTTAGCATATTGCTAAAATCTCTTGGCAAAGAAGCAGGTTCTAGCTCGTCAGAAATGCTATCTTCGGCAGCCATGAGCAGATGGATTGGGGTTTCCTGGGGTCAAGCCTTTGTACTTGTCCAGCTCCTCTTCCAAATGGATATTTATAGTTGAGAAACAATCTGTCGATAAGGAATCCTCTCCTCAAGAGGGGGTAAAGAAAGAAATCATGGTGGGTGTTTGGATGCTTACACAGAACAAGGCCTTCAGTTGTCTCTATGACAGTGAAGCTTTGGCATCTTTAGGGTAAAGTTTCTCACTTTGCTTGGGTTGTTATTTTGTAGATTTAAAAATGCAGAATACCAGATAAAATGATCTGATGTATGGTGGTACTGAGCGGTAAGGTTTCTGGTTACCAGATGAGGAACTTGTGAGCAAACTCCTACTCATCCATCCACATCTATCCTTGGGGGGAGGGGGGTAACAACACACTTGGATCAGAATTAGAGATATTTTCAGGTCCTGAACTACAGTAAAATCAGACAACCCTTCAGGCCAGGACTCATACAAAGGGCTCACCAACCAACTAAATTCACAAACTCTGGGAGGTAGCAGAAGGACCCTATTTCTCACTGCAAAAGCAAAGTTTTGTCATGGGTTTTCCTTTATATGCAGTTCCTTTTTTCCCCTTCGTTTGATGTGGTGTCAGACACCTCTGAGGTTAGCTGAGCGATGCTCTCTGCCCTTTATGATAGAGAAAGAAGGCTGCCACCAGTAGTCAGTGTCTTACTCTAGGCCATCCCAGACTTTAGAGCAGGGCAAAAGTGGTTTCTACTCCTTATAAATTTACTAGCCTCAAGTTCTCTGTTACAACAGCAGAAATGATCCAAGACAACAAGACAAGTATAGATAGACTGAAGGCCTTGGGCAATAACTTCTCTTCCCATCACTCCCCATGCTCCTTGGGGCTTGACTAGATTCCAAGGAGACAGAAGGAGATCCCACAAACATGACTTCACAGCACAGAAAAAGCCTACAGTTCACCAGAAAGGAAGCCTACCAGAGAAGTCAGAGGCAGGTGGGAGCTGAACTGGTCTTGGAGCCTCAAAGTCAAAGCCCAGTGAGAGCTGAGGCTGGGGCATACCTGGGGACAGCAATACAGTGATGGTTAGCTACACAGATAGATAAACAAAGGGAGGAACAGAAAGAGAAGATGGAGATGAACCTGCCAGTTTTTAAAAAATAGAAAACTCACTTCTGCTACAATGAACGAACTCGGTACCATCACAGCATTGATTTGTACATTCAGAATAGCACAAAACTGGGGAGCAATCACCTCCTGACAACCAATCACTTTTCAATGGCATTACAATAGCAATCACACTCCTACATGACATTTAGAGGAAAATCCAGAAAAGGAAAGGAACATCTCCAGTTGGGAAAATTTGCGCAATGATCAATCACAGTATTTCTTAATCAAATTTAGGGAAGCCACGCTGCAGCCAAGCAGAGGATCCACCTACACCACAAAAAAGAACCTATTGAGAGTGTGCCTGTCACTACAGTACTCAGATCTGAGGAACCAGCAGAGCACAGATGGGAGATCAACCTGGACTATAGACCTAGGTCTAAACTTAAAAACAACCAGACAAACAAGCAACAACAACAAAAAAGAAACAAAACAAAACCATAAAACAAAGCAAAAAGAAAAATGCCTGCATTCTAAAGTCTGGGGATCAGTGAGCTGGCTGCCAAGCCTGACATCCTGAGTTCTGTCTTTGGGGTTCACACAATTCAGGAGAAGAACTGACAGCATCTGACATGTCTGGAGAAAAAAAAGGGATTTCTCCAAGTGACAGTTGTGGAACCCGAATGCAGAGGTACAGATTCCCTGTGTGAAAAGCAAGTGACAAGCCAGGTCTTGAAGGGTGATTGCTATTGGTGCTATGAGTTAAAACATATCTCCCCGTAAAGGTATGGAGTAGCCCTAACCCCAGCTTTCAGAATATGACCTCACTTAGAAATAGAGTTCTATGGATATCATATAGAGAAGTAAGTACCTTCATCCTATGTGACTGTCATCCATATAAGAAGGGACAAGGATATGCAGGTACAGGGGGAAGAACACAGGAAGCCAGGGAGAAGACAGTCATATATATCATAGACGTGATATATTTAAAATCTCAATTGTGCCAGAAATTGTGGCAAACACAGATGCTAAGGCCAGGAAGAATTCTCCCTCGGCCATGCTAGAAAGCATGACCCTGTTCACACCCCAGATTTGCGTTCTCAGTCTCTATACCCGTGGGACAATAAAACTGCTGTTGTTTTAAACCAACCCATTTTGCTTCTTTGTTATGGCGGGCTTGCAAAATTCCTGCTAACTCTGACAGTACGGTGTTTGAAAAATATCAGCCACATAGAAGGTTCTGAAAAACTGAGATTTACACTAAGAAATACTTACTATTTTATGCTCGTATTACATTGTGACTCCAGACACAAGGTCTGAGGATCTGTTCACAGACAACCTTGGCTACTGTCAATATTTTTAGTCTCACAATAATGAGAACAACAATGAAAAGAAGTTGTCAACATTATTACTAGTCTACAGCTCCATTTGGATGGACCAGCTTAATTTATTTTTAGCCTTTGGGGCCTATAACTAATTAGTTCAGCTGAATATATATTAACTGCAAATGAACATCGATACATCTCCTCACAGCTCTGAGAAGGGTACCTCAGTACTTCCTGTACAGCCACATGGAAGCATCCTAGGCTTCTTACTGTCTCCCTTTACTGATTCTTACTCAATGACATTGATATTAAAAATAGTGAGCTCATAAGACTTGCATGTGTGCTTTGAGGTCTTTATTCATATCAAATTCTTGATCCCTCCTCTCAAAACCTGATAAGTGGGCACAGTTACTCCTTGCAGGAGTAAAAGGCTCAAAACCAATATCTCGGACAGGGGCCCAGGGATAGGAGGAGGGTAAGATAATTGTCCTCAAGTCCCATCAGTCATTAATATGAAACTGGGGTTTGAACTTAAGTTCTCAGACTTAAGCACTAAGCCTCTTAATTGTCATTTTTTTTTTGTAAAAAGTTGTTAATAAAGAGGTGCTGGAGCAAACTCACGGAGTAGGGAAAAATGTGTTTGCTGTGTATTAAGAATATTGAGATATTAATATCTTCTTAACTTTCATAACAACCTAAAAACAAACTATATCATTCCCATCTTATGAATTAGGGGGCTGAAGAGTAATGAATTATCATGAGAAAGGACTCTCAGCCATTTTCTCAGACTGGGAATTTTAAAGGCACATCTTTCTGATTCTCGATGGTAGGAGTAGGACTTACCCATGGTGGAGTACACCAAGCCTTGGACAAGACAGGAGCTTCCAACAATTATTCTCATTTCTGCTTTGGCAGTCTCTCCCTCTCCCACCTCTCTTTTTCCTTACATCCCCCTTCTGTTCCCTACTCTCCCTTTTTTCTGTCACTAATTAGGTGGATCTGGAACTGTTTCCTGGTCTTTTTGTGTTTTAGAATAAAAAGATATTTGATGTCACACTGGGACAGAAGTTGATGTTGCTCAGAGGTCCAGCATTTACATGACCTAAGCTCTGCAAAATGGTAAATTACCTACCTGGAGATTATAATCTTGTATCATCATTCTAGAATAAGTAATTAGTAATGAAGCAATGTCCACCCAGCCCTGTGTCACCTTTAATGTGGTGAGCATTGCATTTGGAGACTGTGAAAGGGACAGTGACCCAGTCTTAGTTGACCAGAGAGGCTCCCAAGGAAGAAGGGCTTTTCAAAATGGCCTCTGAAGGACAGCTCAGGACAGTTGAGAAGAGAGTGTATATTATGTGGGGGTCTGTTTACAGTCATGGGGATCTTATTTAGAGACACGGAGTGTTGTATGCACACTGTCTTGCCTTTTACTTTGTTTTGATTTTGATCCTTCTGCCCCTTTCTTGGGTGATCTGCACAAAGTACTTAGAACAAATGGTATGCACAAGGGAGCTGGTAACGTAACCAGTCCTTCGAGCCTCCGTTCCGTCTTCTGTAGAAGGGAAAACCCCCACGGGATTAGAAGTGATATTCAAGAAGCAGCGAAGAACAACGCTGAGCATGTGAAACGGTCGCAAAGAACTGTGCTACGACTATTTGCCCAGAACAGCGTCTACAAAACATGTGGGTGGGATGAATCGTGAAGGGAAAGCAACCCAAGTGCCCGAGCTGGAACCCTGTGGAGAGCAGCTCAAGGCAAAACTCTCAGAGAGGAGACGCTAAAGGGCCATGTGCTCACAATACAGGGGTTCACTCTCAAGGTTACGTATGCCTCATCATTTGTCCCTACCAGGTGCCTTCAGCACACAGGCAGCCCTGTGGATAACACTGCTTAGTGAATCTAATTCGGAAAATGTGGCTGTTTTGACTAGGGTATTCTGGCAGCATGGTGTGACTCACAGAGCCACTGGATGCTAATCACGTCAGCTAAGGGCTGAGGGTCACCTACTTAGGATGGTCTTTAACTAATGGGATAGATCTTGTGGCTGACACAATGTGAAAGTCCTCTGCTATCACACCTGGAAAGCCGATCACAGTCCCCTGGACTGAGATGGCAGGTTTACAACCGCCCCATCCTTCCGTAGCAAATTTACTCTAAGTAATGAAACACATGCAGCATCGCCCCTCACTGTTCTATAGCTCTGTGGGAAGTAATTTCATATACAGCTCTTTATTTTCTCAAACATTTTATCTTGACATTTATTTTACAACCAAATATCAAAGACTTATTTCTCTACAAAGCCTGCATTACGTCGACATGATTTTTCCTTCAAGAAAATGTACTTATAAACAAATCATTGAATGAAAACAGAAAATGTTCCATGTCCCCAATTCAGCTTAGAAGATTAGCACAAAATCTCAGCTCACACAGTCATGGACTAAGCACAACTAGCAGAAGGTAGATTCTGGTTCTTGACATTCACTGAATTCAGAAATGCAGAATAAAATGAAAGAAAGGGAGGCACTGAGCTCAAAACAGACCTTCAGGCTGTGGTACTGGGGGTTGAAAAGTAGGTCTCCTGTATGCTAAGAAATCTCTCTGCCAGTGCCCTAAACCTCTGGCTAGATCTGCTTGGCTGGCCAGTTGAGTGACCTGGAGTAAATTATAACATCCTCTTAGCCAAAGTGCATCTGTTTGTAAAATGGAGAAGCAGCATGTGACTCAGAGATGACAATTAAGTGGCAGAGTGAACTTACTGTCTAGCTCAGGCTTGTGAATGGCAGATTGTTCTTCATACTGATCTACCAACCAAGATGTCTACCATGCTCCAGTGAGTCACAGGCCAATCAAATCAAGGACTGAAGACCTGGTGCCAAAGGCATAGCTTTTAATTCTGGCCATGCAAAATAATTACTTGGACATTTTTAAAAAAAAAAAAGTAATGGCCAACCCTGTACTTTTTCTCAGTATTTCTGATTAAATCACTCATGGGTAGAGTCTAGAAAGGAATGTTTTTCAAAAATTGCTCAGAAAATTTAAATATGCAGGAGCGTTGGAAGTCAGTGGGCTAGGAGGAGAAAGCTGTGAGGATCCCCACTGATCTGATTATCCTGTGCAGAAAAATGCCCTGTACTTGTTGTAACAATTAAAAACAGAAAAACAAATAGCAAGGACCAAGAACATGTGTGTGAATTAAGTCCACATCCCATAGCCAAGAATGGGGGTAGGGGATTAGCTTGATAGATCAAACCCACAGGGAGCAGAGGTTCATATTCCAGCTATGTGAACAAGTGAAGAAGATTGGGTGTAGACAGAGACTAGGTGCTGAGCAAGTAGGAGCTCAAATCAGTTATGACAAAGACAGAATCAGCTGAGCATTAGAGGTAGTGAGTTCACGGTCATTGGAGGAATGCAAAATGGCACTGCATGACCACTTAGTGTCTTAGAGAAGGTGGACTGTCACACTAGCTTTTATGGTCTCTCCACATTCAGTAGTGACAATTGTGCAACTGTTTTGAGTAATTTTCAGGAGGGGTAAAGATGTTAGACAAAGAAAAAGGATCAAAAAAAGTCCACCTTCTTAGCCCCTGAGCTTAAGTGAATATTTATTTCAGAATGCTGAAGCACCCTTGGCATTAAGGATACAGCTCATCCTCAAGAGTGTACAAAACATCTAAACGTGTGTCTCATGTTTTTGTTAATATACCCCCCACCCACACTTAGGAATATCCTAATTGGTCACTTCTCCATGGGATAGGACAGCTCTTTCCACCTTCTTCATGCACCTACTATTGGTTCCTGAGATAACTGCTAATAGCATAAAGACTCCCTGAACACACTCTAAAAGCACAATTTTATAGACAATCCATTTCTACAAATGAATGGACTGGTGTTCAGAGTAGTAAAATAATTTTATCAGGTCACACAGCTCATGTAAACAGAAAAGGGGCCCAAATGCAAGCTCCTGGTGCCTTTCTCAGCAGCCCTCAGTAGGCTTTCCGGAGACAAGAATAGCTCTCAGCATGATGCCAGGTCAGTTCTTGCCATTTACCTATGGTAATACAGATGTGTAAAAAGTCCAAGAATACATTTCAACTAAGGCTGATGACTTCCCTCTAGGAGTGGCTGTTCTGTGTTTCTGGGGGAGGGCTAATTTATCTCCAAGTTCTACTTTCTTATTCAATAATACCAGTGGTCAAGGACTTCTGAACAGTTACCAACTAGAGTTAGAGCAAGGAAGGGTGGCATTCTGACACCAAACAACTGTTCCACACAGGTCAATTTTGTCCCAAATTATAGATCCCTGACTTCCAGTTCCAACTCACTGAGCAAAACCTCCTGTATTATCCTAATTTGAGACATTGTTTTACTTTTCTTCCATTTCTCCCAATTTAAGAAAGAGCTTTGGCAAAAAAGGAAAAGGAGTGTGTTAAGATACACAAGCAGTTATAAAACTATACACAGAAACTCTGGAAAATGGAGTTAGAAAAGCTTCCCAACCATTTACCAAAGCTCTCTCTCACCCAAGCACTACCTGACTCACCCATTTATCTCTGATGCTTACCTGGCCCCATTCTAAGCACTATTTCTATATTTATTTTTGTGTGTAGTGTATGAAAGTATGTGTGATCATGTGTGTAGGTCTGTGTAGATAGCTGAGCATGTGTGATGGCTGTGTGTGCACATGCATGCATGTGGAGGGCAGAAGTTGACCTCAAGTATTCTGAGTCTCTATTTTTGAGACACAGTCTCTTGCTGAACCTTTGATTCCATAAAATTAACTGATTAGCAAGTTTCAGGGATTCCCCTTGCTTCTTGGCTCCCCAGATATAAGAGAGCCTGACTTCTATACAAGCATTAGGGATCTGAACTCTGGTCTTCCTGCATGTACAGCAAGCATTTTACTGACTGAGCCATCTCCTCAGCCATGGACACTATTTGATAAAACAAGTAATATTTTTAAAATATGCATAAATATCTAAGATAAATGAAACCTCAAAAAATGAAATGATGAGAGATTCATATTTTTGGTGTTATTCAGATGAACCTAGGGCCTCATGCATGTAAGGCAAGCATTCGACCAGCCCAGCTACATTCATGGGACAGAAGCTATGGTTGTATTTTTTTCTTTGTTGCTTTCAACATCAGTATGATTCAATATCTCACTGATTCCATCTTTATTTAGAATTTGAAGACTTTTGTTAATAATATGCATATTGTATGTTAAAATTTTGTAAAGACTGTAGATTTGAGGTGCTCTTACATCTCTCTCTCTCTCTCTCTCTCTCTCTCTCTCTCTCTCACACACACACACACACACACACACATACACACACACACACATACACACACAATAGTAACCAGAAGGGGTGAGCATTGTGTTAATTTATTTATCTACAGCAATCAATGTATTTTTGTATTTGTATTAAATACTCTGTTGCATAGCTTAAGTCTGAAAAGGGATACAAAATGTTGATATTTTGTTCAAAATAGGTTTTGTAATAATTTTTATTATTCTAAAGAAAATACTGTATTTAATATAATACTATATAAAATATTATATATAGTATTTATATATAATACTATATATCAATACATATATACTTCTCAGGGAGCTCTCAGTAAGTATACTGGGAAGCAGGCAAACAACTAATTGAAATAAAATTATTTCTGTAATAAAATTATATAAGTATGCGAGGGACTGTGTTGGCACAAAGAGGGGGATGATTCTGCTGAGATCTGTAGTTGACAAGACAGAAAACAAGGTGTTCTAGGCTAAAGCTAAGGATGTTCAAGGCCAAAGGAAGTCATGGGCTGGGTGTAGGAGAACTTGCCAGGAGTGTGAGCTGTCATTTTGACCTTGGGGAGTACATAGTAAAAGCCCAGCAAGTGATGGCAGATGAAGAGCTCTGAGAAGTGGACAGGCGCCAGGGGCTGCAGATCTGGCTGCAGTATCTGCCTTACATTTTACTAATATGTCCTACTCTAAGGATCCCCACCAAGCATTAGTCATAACCTGCGCTTGCAGAAACTCTTCATATCTATAGAGGACAGAGCATTTCGTACTGAAAGGAAGTAAAATCTGACACAGGGACAAAGTGTAAGAGGACAGCAAGTGCCAGGAAGATGAGGACAATCCTTGTGGACTACTGAGGGAACATCACAGAAAGGGCATCCTCTATGGCTGGCACTAAGGAAGTTAGTAAAGATCCAAGACTGTATCTTCCAGTTCCTCCTGACCTGATGCATGTGTCATTGCACACATCACCGTGACTAAATAACCTCCATTCACTTCTCCTTATGAATGCAGCCGAGGAACCAGCTGAGGAGGAAGCATCCTCGCAGGCCTGGCCTGGATAGCAGCCAGGTCTCTGTATCCCTGGAACATAATCGCAGCTGACTTGCCTTGCCGGATGAGCACAGCAAAGAGTTATAAATAAAAGCAGCAACGAGCCCCTCCCAGGACTGCTGTGGGATTAATAAGCCCTAGAGACCTGGCACTTCAAACCCCGCAGAAACTGGCACTTCAATTGCTATTATGAGCAGGCTCCCAGCTACGGCTCCTTCAGCACATGCTGCTGGATAATCTTTCCCCAACTATTGCTGGAAGCCATCAATCACCCAGTGCCTGTCTCCTAACACACAGCCTGAGATGGATTGTAAGAAAGAAGCTCCAAGAACAGGATGAAACAGGATGGGAAGTGGGTAAAAGATTGCCAGATGGCGAGGTTCCTCTTGCAGGGTAGAGGGAGGTTAGCATATAAAGTCAAGCAATGTAGGTTTGAACCTCGGTTTCTCCACCTACTGCTTCGGGGAATCCAGGTGGCTTGATAAAGACTCCCATTCTTCAACTGGGGACATAATAGAATGTGTTTATTATCTGCCTCATTTTGGAGTCAGTGTGACCATGTGACTTGCTTTGGCCAAGTAATAGAAAGAAAAGAGAACTGGAAATAAGAACTGTAAAACCGAGTGGAATACTTACCCCTCCATTCCCTACTTCAGAAGCAGTGGGGCAAATATTTATGAATTGTGACTTAGCCTGGGATTTAAAGTTAGGATTAAGCAGAGGCCTCTGTTAGACTGCCTCCCAGATGGTAAGAAACTTGCTTGAAGGTCCTGCGATTTGTTCTGTGATCCTAAATAGAATAAGTTAAAAGACACAATATCTCTGTTTCCTCATGTACTAAGTGGGGAAAATAATGCACACCACAGAGAATTATGTGGGATTTGTGAGGGGTCAACCAATTTTAACTAATCAGCATGTATTCAGTCCATTACTGCTCAGGGATTGCTAGCTCTGACAATGATTACCATTATTATATTTATGTACCGTTCCATCTTAGGTCTTAGCTCTAGTCTCTGAAGCTCTGTTCCACTTAGTCTGTTAGACTAAGCCCTGTGCCAGACTCTAAGGCTCGTCCCAGTTGAAGTTTGAAGCTTGGAAGGTACTTTCATTCAACAGGTATAACTAGGTTATTCAGTGGATTCATGACACAGAGGTGGCTTTTCCTGTGCCTCAGTTCTAGCTGTTGGGCCTCTGACAACTGCCTAGAGTCCTACACTTTTCCAGGACCTTCCTCAGGAATGAGAACTGTATTCTCATGCCATTTCCAATGGTTCCAGTGATAACCTTCATAGTAACTCAAGTTTACAACTGCTTGTCACATATCTGAGGTTTAAGCCTCTGTCCCTGAATTGTACTGGGTCCTTAGTTTCTGGTCTTGTTTCCCTGGTGGAAACTGGCTGCCAATAGAGGTCTACTGTAATGCTCTGGAATACTGTGTGGCTGTGGCATCTCTGTCTTGCCTCCTGTAGAAGCTTTCATTAGGAGCCGGTACTGCCTTTCATCTGATACCTTTTCCAGAGTATGTGAAAGAACCAAGACATATTTATGCTTGCATCACTTAGCATGCAAGAGATGCTCAGAAAGCACTGGTTATGTCATGAATGATGTCACAGACTCATTGACCCTTAGTGTCAAAAATGATATTAAGTTTTGTCTTTTATGGAGCAAAAACCTGAAGTCTTGAGTCACATAATCTTCTTAAATTTAGAGCCAGTAACCAGGGTACTGGCTGGCTCTGAACTTCTAGCCTAACCCAGCTCAAACAAGAAAAAGAGGACATTCACTTTCATGCCAGAGTAACAAAAAACATCCTCCTAAAGTAATCCACTTAAGATTCTGCATAAAGTCTTTTCCTTTTTAAAAAGCAAAACCATGAATTGAAAAAAAGGCAATATGACACAGGAGAAAATAGTTTTCTCTGGTTTATTCTTGACTATGTCAATGTATTAAATTACACAAAGTGAACTACTCTTGGGTAAACACAAGAGTAATTGAAGAAGAAAATGCACCCCATTTTTTTTCTTTTCCCTAAGAGGTACAGGGGACAAGAAGAGCCATGCAGGATCTGAAGAGTCACCTGGTTCTGGGCTTAACAAGGCATCTGTCTTCATTAGCCTACAGAGATGCTCCTTTCCACATCTTTCCCAGATGCTTCATTAGCTGCATACCTCTCCTGAGTTTGCTCTACATCTCTTCCTGGAGCAGCCATCATGTCATTCCATGGGTTCACAGCTCTTGTTTGCTCTACTGGAGGGGAGGAGCTTCCCTTTTTCTGGTACCAGTTTTCCATGTCTTTCCCATATAAGCAGATGACAAATATATCTTACTTTCTTTGCTGCTTCCAATAACTGCTTGGGCTCACAAAGGCTGTCCTCTGATATCTATGCAGTCTGTAGGTGTGAACATGAACCTAATGGTATCGTTCTAAGATAAACATACCGGTGTTTCCAATGCTCTAAGGCATTCTGGTTTCTAAGCCTCAATTCTATCTGGGTCTCCACATTATTCTTAACTTGTTTGCTATTGTGATATGGAGGTAGCCAACTAACATGTCTCTTCATGTCTCCTTATGCATCGGGCAATAACATTACTAATAGGAGCTGAACACAGAAACACTGTCTTCTTAGAATTTCTTCAAGAAAGAGAATAACCATTGAGAGGGGACTATATGTGCTTGGGGTCTTTCCTAGAGACTCTTGGTACTATGATCTGGGAAGGGGGGCTGTAGAGAGTCAGAATAGCTTTTGCCCTCCTGATGATGGGTTTAACAAGGTTTCCCTCTTCATCAGCCTTCAGAGATTCTCCTGGCCACCTCCATCTCACTAGTTGCATTCTTCTCTTGAGTTTAGTCTACCTCCCTTTCTCAAGCAGCCAGTATATTTCTCCATAGGTTCACAGTGATTGGTTCAAGAGAAGCTCCCATAGCATGAGATGTGGATTATTAATAACATTCTTTAGGTTCTTCTAAGCAATCCACATCTCTGGCTGGAGAAGTCTATGACCTTTTTACCTTTTCTGTTAGTGCTAAGTGAAGGATAGATAGTCTTTGCCTTGACTGCATCTTCCCATCATGCATCTAGGCAACACTTATCTGAGTGTCAATCACTTATCCCTTCATAACATTCTTTCATTTACTATTAAACATCATCCAGTGGAGAGTTTCATGTTAGTTATGGATGAGATAAGTGTATCTATACATAGATTGACTATTCCAGCTCACACAGGCCAGAGCTGGATTTCAGCAATCTCTCCCAGTATTTAGTCTCCTCCACAAGAGAATTGTTCCCTGTTAAGTTTTAAACTGGATTCTGATACTTTTTGTATTTTTATTTTGTTTTTTTTTTTTTTTTTAACACAGGCATGCATAAAGCTTAATCCTCTCAGCTCAGCTCCAGAGTACTGGGGTTAAAGTCTGTACCTCCATGCCTGGCTTTGAGGAACTCCTGAGTGCATATAGACCTGCTGTTTATTGTGTAATTACTTATAGCTGCTCAAAGATATACCCATTTGTCTATCTATTTGTGTCTCTCCAACTGAGAGTTCTGCTTTCAACCACATTTAATCTCCCATTTAAGTATGTATCTATGTGAAAAAAAATCTGAGGTAGCTATCTGGATGGAAGGCAGGGGTCTTGGAGACTCATTTTGGAGCTGACTTTGAAGAAGATAATATGTTTCAGTTTTGCCTTGTGTCTAAATTACCAGTGTGAGTTAAGTATAGTCATGGGGCAAAGTTCTGCTAGAGGCTATGTGACAGCTGTAACCTCCAACCTTGTCATTCACATTCACAATATTACCTAAAGCAAGACCCACACTGAGTTAGTTAGTGGACAAACAGAAAAGTCAGTAAGTGTGTAGACTAATCCAAGCCAATTCAAGCCAATAGTTTACATTATCACAGGCAGCAACAAAGGAGAGGCGTCTCATATGTGTAGCTTAGAGTCGCCAAGTAGCTTTGGTAAATAATATCTACAAAAAATGTCTAGAGGAGCTTCTGGGGAGATGGTTCAATCAACTAAGCAATCTTGTAATACAAGCACGAGGCACTGAATTTGAAGACCCAGCATCCACGTAAAAAACATATATCTATATGTTGTTGTTAATAGTATGTATTTATACTAACATCCATATCTATATGTTGTTAATAGTATGCATTTATAACCCCCCCCAGTTTGGAGGGAATGTAGACAAGAGGATCCCTGCAGCCCACTGGTCAGGAAGGCTGGTCTAATCAGTTGCTGCCAGGTATGAAGAGAAACCCTGCCTTAAACAGAAGAGTGGGGACAGATCTAAACAGTAGCCTAATGCTGATCTCTGCCTTAAATACACATGCATACATGTGCACACGTACATATATGCAATGAACACACACAAATGTGTATCTAATATACACAAGTATAAGGATAACATACACATACATACATATAGATACACACAGACAGACAGAAAGACAGACAGACAGAAACACACACACACATACACACACACACACATCAGTCTAAGGGCAGGAACACAGCACCTTTGTCAGTCTATTTTAGTGGACAGAATTTAGGAACTCACACAATTTGATAGGTTTTCAATCCTCCCATAACATAAGCATCTCTTAAAAGTTAATAAAATTATATCTCAAAGAGCCTGACCCTCACAGATCCTGTCTGTGTCCAGGCCGGGTTCCTTGTCAGCTGTGTCCTCTGTTCTTTGTCTGAGCCGAGATGAGCGTGGGTGTCTTCTGCATGAAAAGTAGAGCCCTGAATCATTTGTTTTCTCTACGATAGGAAAACATCCTTAGCTCCCATCCACAGCGCCGATGTCCTCCCTGACAGATGAGGCATGGGCAGAATATTTCACACTGATGGGTCAGAGCCTAGCAATGGCAACGGTGCTGATTTCCTTATGACACTTTAATTCTGTAGTAATCACTCATCTATAAAGCCACCCGGGAGATCTCAGGAGGGCAAGCAAGAGACGGGCCATCCTCTTCACAGCTAACACGGGGATTCTACTTTATATTGCTTTCAAGATTCCCAATTCCTGGTGTGAATTCTCTTCTCTCCCCTCAGTTCCTTAAGCCCTGTGCAGACTTTCTAAGGAAATGGAAAAGTTGATCATACCAACTAGATAATGTTACTGTCTGAAGTTTTCCTAGTAGAGATGTTATCCTGGAGCCTTAGAGAACTCTGACTCTTTGAGCACCCCTCCCCCACTTCTGTAAATCCACCCACTCATCTACATAAAGGCAAAGGGCTTCCTGGATGCTTTAATATCCTGCTCACCTTTGCTTTCTTTTTGCTCTTGCTGTCCATCAGGTAAACTCTTCTGGTCATCCCCTAGGATTCAACCTTCCCCTTATCACTACAAGTCTACTTTACACTTGACTTCTAGCTCCAGGGCCGCTTTGAATCCCATTCCTTTGTATTTAATCATGTTACACTGTGTTGTTATCTGTTTCAAGTTTATAGTATTAGTTGTCCAGGGAGAGAAAAACTCTCTTAGGACAAAGAATCATTACTGAGAATAGGTATTTGGTGATTGTCTGAGAGTGGTAGGGAATAAGTCACTTGGAGAAAATAACAAAGAAAAGTCATGGAATCATAGAAGATTAAAGCCAGAAGGATATTAAAGGTGGTCTAGGATGTTTCATTTTACAAATAAAATGTACAAGCCAATGTGAAAGGCTTTCACATATGGACAACCAAGCCAAAGATGAAAATGAAAGCTGCAGTGAGCCTCGTGTCAGAGCTTTCTGCTATGCCCCATGTTTGGCCTCTACAGGAGCTGAGCATCACAGGTCTCTTCCTAAAATGAGGCGAAGAGAGAAGACTGAGTTCTCAGGTTCAGGTGTGCACAGACATGGGCTTTAGCAGCTATCTCCCTCTCGGCCCCCTAGAAAAGTAGCCTCTGGATGTCCTCTTGGGACTTCCTCTCTGTCTTCAGCATCCTTTCCTTATTCAAGGTTTCACCTTTCATTCACAGCCTCAGTTATCTGAGGCCAACATAGGCAAAACCATTACATGAAAATATCCAAAATAAAATATCTTATGAGTAGAAGTTGCCAGTTTTAAATAGTACAATGAAGTTTTGAATTTCTCCCCTCTGCACTTTATACATTTTTCTGAAATTAGAACATTTATAATGTATAGCCACTTCTGTTTTCTCCCTTCAACCTTCCCCATGTAACCTCTTGCTCTCAAACTCATGGGCTCTATTTCTTTAATTGTTGCTACATTTTTGTATGTGTGAATATTTGTACAAACACAACCCACTCATTATGCAAAGCATCACTAGAATGCATATGACTTCAGTGCTGATATTACATAACCAATTTGGGGCCTTTTTCCCAAGGACACCATTTTTTTTCTGCTAGCATTTCTAAGTAGCCTGTAGTTACTGTCTTCGGTTGAGGCCCGATGAGAAGAATCAGAGGAAAGAACATTTATTGTAAGATTTTATTGCCTAAAAATGTTAGAGAAGCTATACTCATGAAGTTTTGGCTGCCTAATCAATATCAGAACAAGAACAATAGTGGTGTACCAGTAGACATACTCATATGGAAGAGAATAATCTCTTTCCTTCTCGAAATGCTATATATATAACTAGTCACCTAGTAGACTTATCAGAGCCACTATGTTAGCACAGTGCTTAATAAGAGACCTAAAACTCAAATTATAAAGATATATATATATATATATATATATATATATATATATATATACATATATATATATATACATATATAAAGACTGTTATACTATACATTTGGAATAGCATACAATACATACAGCATTTAATTTTTCAAAATTATCAGGAAGGATAGGAATAAAGTGAATAAGGCCAGAGAGACAGGATATAAAAACTAAAATGGCAGTGGGCTTTCCCCCACTCAGTTCATGATCGAGATAACTAATGATAGATGGGGTTTGTTTCGTACTCAACAGATGCCAGCATTATAGCATTTTACACATCTTCCCATTCATTACTCACACCCTCCATTTGAGGGTGTGCAGTGGGCGTGCTCATTATGCTAATTTTATGGAGGAGGAGGCTGAGGCAGAGAGATTAAGCAACTTGTGATGGAAGGAGGAGGAATGTAATAACTGAGAAAAAGGAGCTGTCAGATTTCCATGATTCTCCTGCTATTCTAAGACTCTGGTTTCATTGTAAAATTCACATGAGCTTAGAACTGTGGTTGAAAACAGTAGCCCAGAGGGTAAATATTTGGTATGACTATGAAGTGTTGAAAAGCAGAAAGAAAAAAAAAAGATACGAATTTATGAATAATGTTTATAGTTAGATAATGGCACAAGAATTATTGATTTTGGGGTTTCCCTTGGAAGGCTGGAAGAAATCCTGGACCTGGGCTTTTTTGTAGCAAGAGCAAACTGGAGCTGGGGGCGGCAGATTCTTGGCAGACTCTGGGGTTCCCCATAACCCTCACTTCCTGCCACTTCTAATATAGAAGCCAAGCTCATCTGTCAGCATGCATGGTGCCCAGAACCATTTCAGTTTGAGACACCTCACCAGGGACATTTGTACTGCTTGGGGAATAAGTCTATAAATGAAAAAGGAGCTCCAAGAGTCTTCTTAAAAATCAAAGATCTTTCTAAATTGAAAGGATGGAAATTGTCAAAAGTGGCAAACCCTGTTTTTTCCTGTGTGTGTGTGTGTGTGTGTGTGTGTGTGTGTGTGTGTGTGTGTATTTGAGGTGGGGGATCATCTGAAAAATTTCTCAAGAAAAAAAACTATTTGATGACATGGAAAAATCAGTCTGTGTTCTGCAACCCTTGAGTGGCGGCTTCAAACATTCGAACCTTGCCAAGCCAATTTTTCCCTTTCAGATTCAACGCTGCTCCATTTATCTCAGTGGGGACTAAAGACCAAAAGAATTTGAAGTCATAAAACTGAACCTCTTTGAATGATTTTGGTCAAAACAGCTCCTTTGTCAGCTGCAAAGTGTGCTTACTTAACGTTCTTCTGCTCTCAGAAGACCCTAAAGAGAAATTTTAAAAATGTCTCCAAAAACATTTCACCTCTGAGCCGATTATAAAAGTAGAGAATTTCATTTGGAAAACAGGTACATATTTCAGAGCCCTATCAGCTCTAGGGAAGAAGACATTATAATGGAAGCCAGGTTCCTCTCCTTGCTTTAAGTGGAGTGAATACTTTTGTGATCACTGCAGTAATGATGCTCTGATTTATATAGCACCATTCATTCTTCAGGGGCTCTCAAAATGATTTACAAACAGTATTTCATTAAATCCTCTCAGACATCCCAGTGAGGTAAATAACCCCAAAAGAGATTGTCTTTAGAAAAATGGCTTCCTCCAGCAGAACAGAGGTGAGATGAGCTGCCCAGGATCCTTGTCCTTGTAGCCCTGTGACGAGAAACAGAGCCTGGGTCTGTACCATGCCAGATGGAGCCCTGTGTAAGGATCAGTGTCTCCTAGCTGATGTAAGACTTGACTGTGCTCTCCATGTGTCCATATGCAGCTTCCAGAGGCCTGTGCAATGGGAAACCACATCTGGGTCTTCCCTTCTGAAACTGTTTTTGGATCCTGTGGATAGAAGGGCATTCACCGACTCTTTTTGAATGCATGAATGCTAGTTTAGTTTTAAGATGTCCAGCTGCACTTGATTATTCTGAAAGCTCAAATTGTACCCAGGAGATGAATTTCCCCATGTTTCTATTTGACATTACTTTTGCTTTGGAGACACTAGATCTTGTTCATAAATTTCTATACCTGATGGTGATTTCAAGTGAGGAAAGGAGGCCTATTTCTTTGGGATATTGAGGTAAATCTCTTGTTGAAGTATAGTAGGATTGTGTACATGAAGGCAGGAGACGGGAATTAGTGCACCAGTTGTGTAAATTAGCCTTGATACACAGACCTCCAGGACAAAGGTCTGAGCTAGAAAAATCAGTAGATAGCATCAGGAAAAGAATAAAAACATTTGAATAGAAATGTCAAACATTGACTCTTCTACAGTCAAATTATTCTAAGTTCCAGTGTGTGTGTGTCATTGATCTAGAACAGGGAAGGATTATCCTTGGTCAGAGAAACTTATTTTTGCAGTGGGATACAGTCAAAGGAGAGATGCAGAACTAGACAGTGTGCTGAGAACAAGAGCCTCAGTGCTCAGCCCATGAGACATCAGCATCAACTCTCTCCAACACCACTCAGGGTGAGGGAGGGGACAGATCACAAGGAGGGGAGAGAGGCAAAAAGGATGGAAGAGCAGAAGGATGCAGAGGAGTACTATGCAATGCTGTCTTCCAGACTGGTTACAACTATCACAGCTTTGAGCCCAACAGCTGAGGAGATCCCTTTCATAAAATGTGCATAAGATCAAGACTGCCAAAATACTGACATAGATGGGGCAGATAATCTCTAGTTCTCACCCCTTTCCTCAGGAGCTATTTTCAGTTGATAGTTTCTGGAGTGGGAGAATCATTCATTCTTGATAGAATTGGTAGAATTCTCATGTTCCCGTCAATGGTTCCACACTTACGAACATTACAAGCAGCTCTCACTGGATTTAGTAGGTTATTAAAACACAAAAAGACATGAAGCTGGAATGGGGATGTGCTGGGAAAGAAAAGAAAGGTAATCAATCCTACTCCCCCATCCTGCACCCCTGTGATGTGTATCATACCTAAGAACCTTATGCCAAGCATGCTATGCATGTCCTCTAGCACAGGTCACTTATTATTTGAACCTCTTCCTTGGGTTGCAAGGGCCGTCCCTGATTGAGAAAGCTTTATGATGGAGACCTACTTTTTGGTGCTCTACCTCAGGCCCTTTGTGTTTTTGCAGCTGGTATTACATATGAGGAACAATTGGTCTGTCTCCACCTATTTTTTTGAACCTCTTTTCCTTCTCTTCCTCCCAAATACCAAAGAAACATATGATGCTTGTTTCCACAGAGCATAGAGTATGAATTAAATGCTGTGTTAATTAATGCTGTTATGGTACAGATGTAGTTTTAGGAAGCTTACTTTCTTGGTCCTAAAAATGGGCCCAGGGTGTATATGTGCTAAATAAATAGGAACCATGTATGAAATGATTAAAATCACAATCAGAAAATATAAGAATCTAACACCGGATCAATACACATATATTAGGAGTGTGTGTGTGTATGTGAGTGTACATGTATGCATGTGTGTAAGTATGGCTTTACACTTATCACAAGGGCATAATGTGTATCTCATACTGGTCCAGAGATTTTGTTGAAGAGAGAGAAAGAAAAGATTTTAGTGAAGAGAGAGAGAGAGAGAGAGAGAGAGAGAGAGAGAGAGAGAGAGAGAGAGAGTATCTTACAAGAATTCCAAGTCAGCCAGTCTCCATTAGTTCAGACACCTAGTTGCTATGAATGTGAATTCCCAGTCACTCTGTGAATTAGCTTGAAACTACTAAGCCTTCACATTTTCTCGAACTGTCTAGTGAAAAGTAAGTTTCACATGGTAGGGCAGACAGGAAGCCAGCTGTATTTGCAGGTCTTTGGGGGTTAACATGCCCTTAAATCTAAGTTTCAGATCTTTTGCCCAGAAAGCCTCCATAAGGTCACATGCTCAGCACTGGAGAGGCAGGATGGAGTGGTGCTTCCAGACGCTCTCCCATCCAGTTTAACTCATAGAGGGAGCCCTGATCAACTGGATACCTGAAGACCCAAGAAACACTTGTATGAGGAAAGCTGAGGATGCAGTGAGGTTGAGAAGGAAGATCAGAGTCAGAGGAATTTGAGTCATTTGTCAGTTTGTAGCACAGTGACAGGCAGGAGCTCTGCCAAACCAGAACTCTCTGAGGGTCATTGCCATTCCTTTTGGGTGCACAGGGGTGATCAACCCACTCAGAACCATAGCAGCAAACACACTGCCAGATAACACAACCTGTCAACTGCACAACAGCTCTTGGAGACAAATATGCCTCTCTTTTAACTTCGAGTACTTAAAGTACTTGGCAGAGTTGGGTTTGTGTTGCCATGGTGATAGAAGCAGACCATCAGAGCCTCACAGAAGACATAGGAAGGCTTTGGAGTCTTAAGATCTCTGCAGCCCAGTGTGGGAAGTAATTCCATATCCACAAAAAATTAATGGGGCCTCCACCAATGAGGCCCTCTAAGTACTGTGCATCCATGGTCACTGAGCAGGGCTACCTGTTTGCTGGCAAAGGCAGCAGCAGCCTAGCAAGCGAACTGGCAAATTTCTGAGGCTGGCAGCTTCATCAAGGGCCAGAGGAGGACACACAAGTTGAGACAAGATCTGCAAAGCTAACACCCACCTTGACAGCTCAGTTTCCCTGACACCAAACACAGTCCTCACAACAATTGTTCTCCTACTTTAACAAACAAAAACATATTTCCCAGATAACAAGAGGTTTTTTCATAGCAAAAGGATGGAATAACATAGGCAGTAGGCAACTCAGTGGCTTGGAGAAGCTGAAGTTGACTGGTTCTCTAGGAGGGACAGAGGGTGGGCCAGATGAACTATGATCCCTTGGGTGTGCCATTGACTACATAGCTACACAGGTGGATATTCTACATTTCCAGCAAAAGAAGTGTGCCATCATTGTTGTACATTTGAGGGCTCTGTGAACATAGTCTCCTCTGCTACTCTTGATGTCCAAGTGTTAGGACCATGCAAATGTGCTCTGGTTTAACAGAACGTATGCAGCCTTTATTTAGGTTCATTTTGCTAGATCAAGTCACTTGACTTAGGACAGGAATAGCATGTGGTTTCAACGTATTTACCCTTATTATTTTTCTCTGAGCAGAAATGTGTTTGCTAATGCAGAAAGTAGAACATGAAAAAACGCCTTTACCTTGTCCTCAGTTTATGTCAAACTGATTTTGACAGCCTAAGCAGCTACAATTGTCAGTGGCATCTGGTAAAACCCACCATATTCCTAATGGTAAGCTAAGGGCATAAAAGCTCTATACTAGTCTTTACTCAGAGAACCAGTAAGGTGAATGATACAGAGGTGGGGCTGGGAGGGGGCTGAAAAGTTAAAGTCTGGCCTTTGTTTTCTCATGATGACCACAGTTGACTATAGTTAATATTTCCACAGAAAGCTATCCATTAAAACTGCTGCCTATGCAGTTCTTTGAGGTCCCTGTGTGTGGCTAGCATGACACTAACAACTTCAATAGAAGAGAAAAGTAAATAGGCCCAAAGCCTAGAACCTTGGGTTCTAGCTTTAGCTTTATAATATTAGAAACTGCATGATTTCATAAATATTCAGCTAAGCAAGCTTGAATTTCTAGTTCTAAAAATGAAAGTAAGGCCAAGTCTCTAGAAGACTAAAGTAAAAAGGCTATCCTGAATGCACAGTAAGTTGTAGATCAATTCGGGCTACAGAATGATAGTCTGCCTCAATAAAAAAGAAAAGATAGAAATAACAGTATTTACTAATAGGGGAATTAAATACCATACAACATGTTATAAGAAGTTACAGTTACGTCACCTGCAGACAGCAAACAATTCAACTAAGATTCACCAAGTACTTTTTTCTGTACCTCACACTAAGATCTACCACAGAAGGAAATTATTCCTGTGTGGGACTTGGTGATGTGTAAGATGAGGATGTTGTAATCCATTATCACCATGGTTCTCTTCAGCTTTAGGGCACTTTTTTATTCTATTCATATCTAAGGGAATAATAGAATTTTAGAGGGAGGAACTGTGGCGAAGACAAGAAATATGCATGCAAAATACATAGCAAAGAAGAAGCCACTGAAAGACATGCCCATCACAGGGGAAGCATCTCAGGAAAAATGTTTTGTCCCACTGATGGGCTACCCCAGCACCTCTCTGCACAAAGCAGAGAGCTTGGAGGATTCTCCGATGAGACTAGCCAGCAAAGAGAAAATGACAACCATTCTTCTGCCTACCAGGGTTTGAAGGTTTATGGTTTTACTTTAAATTAGGAAGATATCTTTTTGCTTCACAGGCTTTTGCCAAGAGAATATATCCTCAAATTGCCTCCTTTCCAAGTCTAATTAAAGACTCAAAGAAAAGAAATAGGGTGCTAGTAATCGTCGGAAGGACATGCAGTCTACTTGTTCCTCTCTATATCATCACTCTTCAGATTATATCTGGTCTTGTTAAAACATAGATTACTGCCCCACCTGTTGCATTTTCTATTCAGTAAGCCTGTTCTACAGGGGAAATTTGCATTTCTAATAAATTCCCCAGAGCTACTGATGTTGCAAGTTTGGGGTTATGTGTGAGAAGAATTGGGCTAAAAACATCAAGTGTATTATCAGGCCAAGCCTAAAACAAAGACATGTATCCTTGGAGCACAGGGTTTTGATTCTCAATCTTTAAGGATCTCCTATTGAATTCCTTTCTGACACTATGTCCTTCTCTGGCATTGAGCAACAACAGAAGTAACAGCCTCAAGACATTTCTGGCATCTTGACGCTTTGAAATTGTTGAGAGTGTCAGTTCCTACATCTCCCGATGTCCTTTTATTAGAATGCTGAGAATGAAATCTTTGTCAGTTCTTAGAGCAGGAAAAAGAGCTCATTTTTTCCTCCAGAACAGTGTGGATATTTGCTTCTTTTGGGTTATAGGACTTCATTTGGTAACTAGAAATCTAAGACCAGCAAGCAGTCTGATTTTTAGTAAACAGCACAAACCCCGTTCCATGTACTTCAGGGTATTAATGTATCCTGTCATTTATTTTTATTCAGTCTTTTTCTTCTAAAACTTTTCTCAAATCCTTCCTAGAATTGGTAGGGGCCGGGAATAAACAAGCACATAAATAACAAAGTAAATATTGGAGAAGACCGTGTGCACCAGTTCCAACGAGGCAAGAAGTAATTGAGAAACAGACTTTGGTGTCTGTAAACACGTGTTTTTGTCTGTCTTAGTGTGTTGGGTGACAAAGGTGATTTACCCAGGATTCAGAAGGTGCATGTTGGCATTGCAGCACACATCTGTCTGCTCCAGGGACAGAGCCATTTTAGCTGCTCTTTCCTGCTTCCTGTGAATAAACGGTTGAGATAACTGGGCTCCTGCCTTGGTGTGAGGTATCAGGTTGTGCAACTTGAGGAATCAATAAAATGAGTTTGCGTCAAGCCTAGTTACTCCTGCTCCCAAAGGAAAGAACAGGGGTTCAGCACAAACGTGGAAAAAATGTGGCAAAGTGGCCTGAGTCATTAATAAAGAATGTTTTCAAGTCGGGAGGGAGAATGAGAATTCCTCCTCCTTCTCAGCAGACACTCTAGCCTTAATTAAATGGACACCAGCAGGGCAAGCACTGTGAGATTTTTATAGAATAAAAAAAAAGTGATGCCTTAGTGAATTCAGAGTGAAAACCATAGGGCCTGGAGAACGGTTCAGCAGGAGGCCTTGCTTGCATATCCATGTTTCAGGACCTAAATCTGGAGGTCAGGGGAGGGATGGCTATGTGGTAGACTCTGTGGATTATTCTAGGCCTCTGAGGGAAGTAGAAGGGTTTGGGAGCCCTCTCAGTAACCCAGAAGTTCACCCCTTCTAAGAGGACTGAAGGATGTGGCATGCCCTTCCTCTGGTTCTCCACTTCATTCTGTGTCCTGTACTTAGCATCCCAGATTGAAATTACCTGTTCCCCAGTTACAGTGGCTTTATGGCATGCTCTTTCAGGGACAGATCTTCAGAGAAGATTCCAGCCCTGTCAGCATGGAGGATAATTGTTCTCAGTAATATATTTTCATTCTAAATCTTCTAACCCTTCCTGTGCTAAGTATTTATAAATCCTACATGACGACCCACTGGCCTCCATCAACCTTAATTTTGTTGGGTGGAAAAAACAAACAAGAACAGGATAGAGGTGGGGATCTGAGGACAGTGACAACTCTCCTTTCCTGGATGCTTTCTCCTAATGAATTCTTCAAGCAGCACCCACAGAAGGAGATGGGCTGAGGCAGACCCACCCTCCAACCAGCTGCATTAATCACACTGCATCCCTTCAGCCTCACCAAGATGGATGGCCCTTCAGTAGCCAACGCTCAGGTGCCTTCTAATAATACGCTTAATTCAGCACTTCTCAGCATACACCCTAGCCCTCTCTTTTCTCAGTGAAGACTTACTCCAGAAGCAGCATTTCATCAAAGGCCTCCAAAGGCACAAGGTGGGTTCCTGGGGGAGTCTGGGTTGGAAAAAACAAAGATCCTCCAAGGTCACGGTGGTAAGGCTGAACAGTGGTGAATAAAAGCTCACTTCATGCCTGATGTTATCTGTCTGCCCTGAGAGGAAAGGGGATTAGAGACAGACAGGCCGACTCCACTATGTTTCAGGTTTTCCACAACTTATGCCTGAGCTCTCTGCTTCCTTTGTTAAAGTCTCATTTGTCCTCAAAGAACTGTTGTGCTTTGTGTACCTCCGCTGGATTGATTCTACCCTCAGCAAGACTTCCAAGAGCAACTCCTGTGCACCTCCTATCTGTGCACCTTAGATCCTGGGTTTTCTGGCACCATCTTTCTATGACTCTCAACGCAACAGAGGCTGTCATCACTGCCTATGACCCAAATCATGTGTGCAAGTACCTGGGGAGGTAAATTTCAGGACCACACAAAATGTGGTTTTTGCCCCCAACGAGTTGAAGGTAGGGGGGAGGAGAAAACAAATAGAGAACCCAGAGAGAAGAGCCTGAAAGCTCTAATAACTAGATTGGCTTGGATATTTTCTTTTTCTCTTCCCTGTGGTACCAAATGTAGGGAGTGTAGGTAAATGGTGGGATGGGGACATAGCAGCTGGTGGTTAGACCTCATATCATAAAGAATTACTCAGAAATAAGTAGTCAACTGAAGGGAAGTCATAGACTCTGGAGCCAAAGAGACTTTAAATTCCAGTTCCTACATTTATTTGATGTTTGACTTCTGGAAAATTACTTAACCTTTCTGATTTTCAATTTTCTGTTCTGTAAAATGGCTCTGATAATATCTACATCCCTGTTGAGAGATTTGTTTGCCTGAAGGAGCTCAAGCATCCAGCACTGTATTTGGGTCAATAGCAACACTTTCAAACTACCAGTTAATTCATGCATTTACTTGTTCATTTGACAAACACATGGCAAGCATCTACTGCATCCCATGCATTTTACTAGGCCTCAAATACACCAAGTGTGAGTGAAAAGCCGAATCTTCTTCTGCATAGACATTCTGTTGTGGCCAGGGGGATAGATACATGAATTAGTCATTCTGGTTCCCTCTGTTACAGCCAAGGGAGGAGAAAAACATAGCCTGAGCTATGGGAGAATGAAGATGTTCCCATTTTATTCTTAAAATTCATTCCCTGGCATTTGTTTTTCTCCCATCCCTTCTTTATAAGATTATCTGGGAGTTGATTATTTTTCTTATTGTGGATAAATCTTCACTGAATTACCCATCTTCCCATCTGCCCAGCAAGTGAGAAAGTCTCATCTTTCAGATGCTTTCTTATTCCCTGCCTGGGTGTCCTATTAATTCTTCAAAAACAAACTTAACCCCTTCATGACTCTATGTCATCTCACCAACTATCCATCACAGAGCTGACAGCAGAGATTTACTGTTGGGAATAGTTTAGGTAAAGCTGTGGATCAAGAAGAATCATGCTGCTGAGCTGAGGGATGCAAGAGACAGAGGCAGACTGTACACTCATTGCTCCATCTACTCCTTTGTTCCTAAACAGACAATAATTTATTTGATGTGGACGGAGATTTATTTCATGACTTACAGGATTGGAAATTTGGGGGCAATAAAGATTTGTCAGACTATTCAGACCTGTCATCTTCTGAGTGCCTTCTTCAGGCGCCAAGGTTTCCTTAACTGCCCAGATAAGTCTTCCAGATGACTGCCAGACCCTCTGTCAAGGGAAGCAGCCTGCTTTCTGTTAGCAAGGCTCGGTGGATGGCTGTTGCATGCAAGAGTGGTGCTCAGCTTAAAAGAAGCTAGGAACTGAATGGAGAAGGGCACCAATAGAATGTAAAGCATGAAAAAATATGCAAACATAATGAACTCAAACCTAATATGATGGTCCGCCAGGTCCTGAAGGGCATGCGCATAGCAGGGGAGGGAGATAACAAGAAACAGTTGTAAGAGACATAGAACTTGAAGGTATTTTACTTCTTACCTCTGCACTCTTATCTGTAAAGTGAATGCCTGCCTTAGGCTGGTAGGTTTCGTGAGCTGGATTTATGGTGAGTTTCAGGCTCTTGTCTGCAGTAGTTCAGTGGATGCTGCATTTCATCTGGGCTTCACTTCTCCCTAGTTGCTATGAGCTTTGACTCAGCCCTGGTCTCTTCTGAGGATGACCATAGACAACTAAAGCAGTCTGGTGTTTGACTCCTAATGCTTCATTTCTCTTATGCTTGAGAAGATGCTCCATGCAGGGCAGAGTATAAAAGCCACAGAAACACTGGATGGAGTCTGAACACACTGGGTGATGTGCTGCTCTGGGTCAGCTTGAGACCAAGACTTTCCCTAATGTGTCATACTTGCTTGTCTTTGTCCCCATCCCTGCCCTGCCTCATGCCCTCTCCAAGTAGCTTCTACAGAGAAACTCTGCCAGGTGTCTTTATCCTGGAGTCTACTCTGGAGGGACCAAACTGTGACACATTGTAAATCCAGCAAGTTAGCATTGCCTGTTTGATAACAAAAGACCAATATATTCCCTTTCTATCTTATACTCTTGTAGATGGTGGAGAGGTATTGATGCTGCATGGCTTGAGGTCACAGCTCATGTGCCGAACTAGTCCAAGGGACAAGATGACTCATGCCATATGGTACTTACCTCCTTCAGTCTCTATAAGCCTAAAGGAAGTCCCTGGCATAAAGGAAGCCCATACAGTCCAGTGGGCCAAGTTTGTGGTTGGATTATACTTGGAAGAATAATGGAATGCGCAACTTTTGAAAGATGGTAAAGACTGTAAAAATGTATCCAATTCTGACCAAAGGGCAGAATTTGACCCTTCCCTAAGGAAGCTCTCCTCTCTACTCCTTGCTCTAAGTTTGTTGTCCTCTATACAACACAGTGTGGTCATACCTAAGGAGACTACTCATCTGATGCCTCCTTCCTGTACAAAGGTCAGACTCAGCAAGACCATGTCTGAGAGTTAAGATGGGTGTTATATAATACAATGTTGTGAAGGGTGTATCATGGGAAAAGTCTAACAGTCACGGAGATGCACATTCTAGAATTAATCCTGGGTCTGTCTGATTCATAGGGCAGACAGGTAAAGTTTATCTCAACAACGTGAACCTGGACCTCACTGATTCAATGAAGCTGACTGGCCAGTCAGATATTTGCTTGTCTCCTCTTCTCCTGTGCTCTAAGAAGCAAATCTATAGTGTTTCACCGGGAAAATCCAAGGGGCTTCACTATCTGCACAAATATTTCCTAAACTTGCAGTTTACCCTGAACACCCTGCAGGGTCTTAGAGGTCTTTGTTGAACCAATTTTTGTTCTCTAACAAAGGAAGCCAATCTTTAGTTTCTTGACAATAGATTTTGCATTGGAAATATAACATGTGATGGAAGTGGCTGAGAACCAACGGGGAAAGATAAATTGCCTAGAAGATGTCACTGAGAAAACAGTTCGGTTCGTGTGCCTACATGACTTTGACATTTGCTGAAGCTAGCTTAGAAGAATAATTGAGGAAAAACAGAACTGGATTTCTTTAAATGAATTAATGATCATGGACAGATCAAAGGAGTAAATGCACTGGCCAGTAAATGTGGTTGTTATGCAGATGAGGGCAGGCACAGGGTAATGTAAGGCCTGTGATTGGGGAGTGAAAAAGATAGCCATGGGCAGAATTTTGGAAAGAAGATGATCCACCCCCATGTGGCTTTTAATAGCCACAGGTGTATCTTATAAGGGATGAATTATTATAGGACAATCTTTTCTATCTAGGTGGGCAGTTTGTATCAATATCAATTGGCTCTGAATGTTTTGTGGAATGAGAATTTACTGATATAAATCTGAGTGATAAATTACAAGTTTCAAGAGTTTTGATTTTTGTCAGGCTAGTGGAAATTGTGACAATAACCACGGGGTGGGGGTAGCTGGGAATGTGAGTTGGGCCTTCAGCTGAGGGACTGCCCAGGGCAGAGAGCCAAGAGGGCTGCCCCTGCTGACAACAGAAAAGTCACAGGAGGGCAGCTGCCACTGGGACCAGAGAGTAGTCAGAGATAGAAATTGAGAATTTAGCAAGTTGGGTGGAGATGTTTTGGAGTTTGAGATAAAAATACCCTGCAGATGCCATTTGGCCCTATGGTGCTGGGTTGGTATTTTCTTTTTATAATATTTACCACAACAAATAGAAGGCTAATAGAAGAAAATATAATAATAAATATTTGACCTTTGGATCAGGGATGAGTTCTTGTTTAAAACCTCCAAAGCACAGCAGATAAGGCAAAATTCTAAGCTTGACTAATTGGAGATTAAAACTTTATAGGTAATGTTGGCTGGCAACATCAGCAGAAAAAATTCTTTCTAATCTCTAAGACTGACCAAATGCTAGTAAACAACATCAGATGTTTCTGTAAGCCAGCAACAGAAGATAGTGGGGTCACAGAAGCAGTGAGTATAAGAAGAGGCGGTAAACTGAAGACTCAACCAAGAAGATCAAACTTCTTAGCATCCACGAATGCAGAAAGTGAAAAAAATGAGGGCACCCATTTAATCTCAGGAAGGAGCGACAATAAGAAAGATGAACAATGCCACATGTTGGCAGGAATATGAGTTATCAGAACCTACAGGTCTGCAGTCAGGATGTCCTTCAGTGTAGTATAGTCATTCTAGAAAACAGTGTGTTCTCAGTCCCAACAACCCTGTCCCTGCAAGAAACCCTATCACAGTCTGTAAGAGCCCATTGGGAGCTGCTCTTCAGAGCACCAAATGCTGTGAAGACTCTGAGTGTCTCTGGTGAATGCTTAGGTCTAAGGTAGCCCAGACATCTCAAAACTGTGAGTAGTAAAGTCTAGATGTATGGAAAGAAACGGGGACAGAGCTTCCAAAGCATGCTCAGGAGAAAAAGGAAGAACTTGAAGGATGAGACTTATATCAATAGAAAACACAAGTTATATATATATATATATATATAATAAAAAAGGAAAACATAAGCATTAAAAGTGGAATTCATGTTTTCTGTTTGCTGAGGTGTAAGGTACTCGGAAAATACACGATTTTGTGGCAATCTTTGGTAGAAGGGAACAAAGATTCCATAAAATAGTGGCAGGAGTGAGTAGTGATATGTATAAACCAGGGTATCATTTCCAGAAGTTTCTGAAAGCTATTAGGCTTGACTTGCTCTTGGCAGGCTTCTATCATAAAGCAGGTGACAGGCCCTAGGGACTGACTGGAGTTAACTGAGATGCACGTCAAACAGGTGGCTGTCAGACCATCTGATCAGGATACAATAAGAAGGAGTTGTCATACAACCAGAACACTGAAAGCTCTCTGATTAGTGCATTCCCTCCCTGTGGTCAAACTACACAGGAAGCCAAATCATAATCAAAAGGCTCCTTTGATGGGGACTGAGATAAAGCAAAAGGAATTTAAATGATCTTCAAAGATGTCACTTAACTAGAAGTGATTGGTAGATTGCCCCAGGACAGGGAGAGTCTTGCTGACTGGAACATAACAGTAAGATTATATACCTGTTGTAATGTGGACAAATATATAACACCAAATTAAATTTGGTTGGGTAGGAAGAAAAATAGGCTGAAGACTGGGACCTGCACAATTCTAAACACAAGTAGAAGCCCGATTCCAGACAAATAATATAACCAGTCACCTCTGGAAAAACAGATCTCAGAACAAAGCTGCCTAGGTCCCTGCAGACTGTCAGAAGTAAGTGGGTAAATGTAAGAAAAGCTTCTCACACCTGGCAGGGTTGAATTTTACTGGAGCCCTGTGAGCCTGGGAAGCAGCCAAGGTTAAGAAATCCCTTCGACCTTTTGTATTTCAGAAAATGGCTAACTTACAAAGAATAGTGTTCCTCCAGTGACTTCTAATTCACACACAAACTCTTTGTTTACCTACCCAAGGCCACGGGGACCCTCCCAGGTCACATCTGTGGTCTCCTAAGATCAGCTGAGCCGCTGCTCCTCTCTGATCTATCCAGACAGAGCACAGATTCACCAAAGTTGGGCTAAGCATCTCTTCCCCCAGGTTCTGAACTGTGGCAGAAGTCTACCTCCCCTTGAACACCCCCTCCTGAGTATGAGGGCTGCAGAATCAACACTCTCAGACCTTCAGTTTATTCTTTGCAGCTTCCTATGAGGCTTCCTCTCCTTCAGCTCACTCCCCACCCCCAATATCAGGTGCTAAGGTGAAATCTTTTTATTCCCCCCTGTGGGGTATCATGGGATAGGGGGCTGTGACTTGACCATCCTGGGAGGGGGGACCTCTATTGGCTTGGACTCTGACTTTCTGAATTCTCTTGTCTGGTCTTGAACAAATCACCTTGATATTTCAGGAAGAATTTTTACTTTCCCTCAGCCTGTCTTGTTGACTAACTTAGCCTATTCTTTCCTCTGGAAAGAAAGCATTCTTTCTCTGATCCCTCAGTGTTGTGGCTGTTGGGGAGGAGGGAATGGTGTTTTGGTTTTTGGGTGTTTTTTTCTTTGTCATTCAGAATGGGGTTGTGCCCCCAGAGACCACCCTCTAACCTGTGCATTTTTTTCTTTTTCTTTCTTTTTTTTTTTTTTTTTGTTTTTTTTTTTTTTTTGTTTTTGCCCTTCCAGACATTTGTCCTGGCAGTTGTATTTTTCCTTGCTGTTTTTCTAGACCTACTTTTCTCCCCTTTCTCTCATCTTGACCCTTTTAGAAGTTAATTAATTGGTTCACTGACTACACAAGCATGCATAGACTGGTATCAGAATGCTGGGTATTCTCCATGCTCTAGGAACCCACAGATGCAATGTCTCTGCCATAGAGAAGCTCACAGAAAGCAGAGGAGACAGACATAGTAAGTAATATAGCACAACATGATCAATCTGTTAATAGAGATATGAAGGGAAAATGCCGTGCTGTGGATTGAATTTAAATCAATAGTGGAGAAGAACAAAGTATGCACAAGCCACAATTGAAAATGTGTCATGTTTTATATCAAATACTTAATCTCCCTCAGGGGCCGTTTAAATGAGATATTCTTTTGAGGTCACAAACTGGATAATGCGGTTCTTAATCTTCAGTCACCTGCTTCTGAATCTGCCTAGAAAGAGGTTTGACAAACACAATCTTGATGTTGGAAAAGCAGCCAGCAAATAGGGAGTTTTGGAAGGAAGCAGAGGCCTGGACTCCTGCTCAATCTTCTCCTGCCTTCTAAGCCCCCACACCCCCTTCCAGGTCTCAGAGACCTAAGTAGGTGACATTGATCTTTGTGTCCCACCCCTTGGTTTTGCACATGCCACATCAAAAGGTGACCCCTAAGGCTCTGGGTGACCCACATAGATTTGCTCAGATCTTCATAGCCCCCCTCTGGTACATCTGGTGACGGTTATAGGGATTCATCTAGATTGCTGAGAAAGTGCAGGTTGTGGCCAGGGCCTTTTCTTTCAGATGTGTCCTGCTGGGACAGGTGCCAGTCACTGGGCTAGGCCTTTCCTCTCAACCAAAGAGTGGGTCCACAGGTGCTAGACTTTTCTTCTCTATCAACACCTCAGGACTGGCATCCATACATTTTTATTTTCAATTAGGAAAAAGAAAGACCTTCTTTAAGGTATAAACTGACATAACAATTTACACATGAACTATAGACCTCCCAACCTTGACAAATGTACATTTAATCATTCTGTAACACCTTTAAACTCCCAAACCACTTATGGGATAAGAGAAAGGTTGGGGGAAAAAAAGGCAATAATCAGATACTATGGGGGTATAAACCCTTCTACGGTCCCTGAAAATCGTGTCTTTAAATTTTAGTTCTCATTTGTGAACTTGATTTCTGTCACTTTACCAATAAATATTCTAACACTGTTGTGTGCCTGGCACTATGCTAGATGTTGAGGTATGAGTACAACCTTTTCTTTCAAGATTTCTAGGACAGGGACCACCAGGGTTCTTGGCACTTTGTTTTTGTTTTTTTAATGTAGTGTTGTTCTATATCGCCTAGCCAGAACGCTTCATCCCTATTTTCGGTCCCAAGCCAGGCTGATGCTTTATCTTTCTGTTAAATTACTGTCCTTTTCCCCATCTCCATTCAACCAGGCCATGGAGGCTGGACCTCAACTGTGCCTCTTGCAAACCCTTTACCTGCTTACCCAATATAAAAATAAATATGATATTGTCTCAGCTTAATTATTATAATTCATATTCCTCTTACCTTCTTTGCAAACATCTTTCAATATCCTGTATGCTTTGGAGGAAATGGAGACAGTCACACTCTTGCCCTGGTATGTACGAGCTCTTTGGTTTCAGGCACCCCATTAAGCCTCATTTCCCTTATCTGTTTATGAGAGACCTCTGCTACTTTTGTGGATAATATACATGGCAGTGTTCGACCAACTTTAGCACTGAACTATCACTTATTTGTAATTCGTCTTCTTAAACAGCCACGTACACGCTGCTACCAAACTCCTATTATTGTCAAGCTGGGAAGTGGTAGAAAGAGAGGAGAAATGTCGAATTGAAATGTGAACCCTGTGGAGAGTAAAAAGAGAGGTAGAAGGATGCCAAAGCTAAGATGTTGCTACCACGCAGGCTGTAGGAAGCTGGTCACTCTATCCAGACCAGAAAAGGCTCCTTTTCTTCCAGCTACACCTCACTCTCTTATAGCTTCTTGGCAGAAGTTTGTCACCTCCTAGGCATCTGCCTCATGCCTTCATTCTCTGTTCATTTCTTTCACTCTTTTCAGATCTCACCACCACCTCAGGTTGGTTTAATCCATGGAAGCACTTGAAGAGTCTTTTCTAATGCCCCTTCCCATAGCCCCAAATCCTGGTATTCCAGTGAGTACCAGGAGCTCACTAAGGGCACAGAGCGAGGCATCTCCTTTGGTGGTCATGCTGTCACCAAGACCTTCCCCTGAAAACCTGTTCCCCAAATATTCCTCCTTTGTAGCTACTGCCCCCAGCAGCATAGGGCCCCTCAGGACAGCCCTAGCTTCTTTTCTCCCTCCCCTTCATAAACACTCAAGGCCACTTGCCATATAGATCCTCCTGCAAGAGGCAACAAGCTGATGAGTGGCAGGGCAGGTGGCTGGTAAAAACATTGCTATGACCACAAGAGAATGTGCAGCAATGCCAGAGATGGGGCCACGGGGTTCTATCTTGCTTGACTAAGCCTGTGGGATCATCTAAGCTCATCCAAATGACCTATCACCTCAACCAACCAATAAAACACAACCCAGCTTCCTTCCTGAAATATGAAGAAGGAGAATGAGAACTGTCTTAATTATATTTGTAATCGTTTTGGGTTTCTTGTTTTGTTTGTTTGTTTGTTTTTAATAGGATCTAAGATTGGAACACACAGAATTATGAACTTCTCATCTTTGGAAGTGTCTGGTATATTCTGATAAGAGTCTAAATAGACTGCAACCAAATTCTGCTTTCAACGGGTTTGTGTTTCCAAGCTGAAAAGAAGACATCCTGGGATCTTCTTCCTGTTATGAGTTTGTTCTACGTGCTTCCCTAGAAACAGATACTGAACACAAAATCTGGATTTCAGGCCTTGGCAGCTGATGAAACAGTAGCTGTAATTTTTGATCTGTAAATTTTGATCGGACAGGAGCTAATTTTGAACTGGGACAGGATAGACAGACCTAGAGATGCTTCGGTGATATTTGGGATTCCAGGTACCATTCTAAGCAAAGGCAGGAGTCCTGTACCAACAGAGGATGGGATTCTTCACTTCTAGGGCTTAAATAAGTGCAGAGTCACATGTCCTTGGGCCTTCTCAACATGGCTAAAACCCAGATGTGTAACTGCTTATTTAGGGCAGGTCTTGAAGTATAGCTCAGTAGCACAGCATGGACTTAACCTGTCCTAGATTAGCAAGGTCCTAGCTTTAATGCCAAGCAACAAAATATAAGCAAACCTGAAAGTTAATCTAGGACAGCCTCATCACTGAGTTACTAAGCCTGCTGACCATTCTGGACTTGAGCATATCCCAATGCATATAGAAGCTGGCAATGAACAATAGACTAAGGAGAGGGCCTCCCTGCAGCAGCATATGGTACTAAATGGAGACATAAAACAAAGCTAGAAGCTTAAACCCTCTGATTTACAGCCTATATTACAAACATAGTATGCACCCCTCAGTTGGGTTTCTAAAATATCCTCGTTCATGTATATTTAGATTTTATCTTACACAGTTGTTAGATATCTCCCTAAAGTCTTTGCTTAAAGTGTAGCTAACCAATTTCCGTTCTCAATGCTTGAATTTTCAGAAGCCTTTCTGAAGTATAAATACATACCAATTTCTTCACCGGAGGTAGACGATGGTAACTTTTAGAAGTATTTGAAGACCGGTAGTGGATAGGGTCTGCTTTTCAGTGTGTGACTAGAAGCCTGCCAGACTTGTGACATGGGTCTGATTGGCTTCCAAGTTAGCTATCTCATCATACAGAACCCCAAGAAGTATTTTGGGATTCCCAAGGGAGTCCATCTGAGGGAGGCAGATTTCTCAAGTCACTGTGTCCTTCACCCTAACCTGACACTGTGTTTGCTGCCAAAGCATCTCTTCTGTAGTCTGGTCCTGCCTGTGAGGTTGCCACCTGACTTTGCAAGTCTGGATTACTGTAAACTTCCTTGGAAAAGTGTCACTGTTCCTTAGCCCTTTTCAAGTACCTGTACCTGCCATTTGCTGGCACGTAATGTTAGATGTGCTAGAGTTCAAGTCATGGGAAGGGGCCACCTTTCTGAATGTGAAATTTGAGGATTTGGGGTTCTGTGTAGATTTTTTTCATAGAGTATCAGAAGAAACAAAATCGCTTCTCTTGGAAATCAAATAGGTGGTGTTGAGAGCTGAAGGAACCATAAGCTTGGCAGAGTCAAGGAGAGGTGAGCTCTCTAGTGGCCCCAGGATGGCTTCGTCAGCCTGGCATCTGTTCTGTGTATGTATCCTGTGTGCAAGGACACTTTAGGAAGCAAATTCCCTCAGTGTGAGGAGCATGGGAATAAAGAAAGTGTTAAACACTGGGAAAAAATAGAGTGATGAATTCTCTCCCATTTCTCTGTGTGATCACAAGAAAGGTGCCTCATCTCAGTTTCTTGGTCTACAAAAGGTTGGCAAGGGCCAGTTCAAGCATGCCATCCTATCTTCCTGGTGCTTTGTTTAGTTGCCAGCCACCAATTACTGTGTAAAGAAAGCCATGCCTGCTCTTCCTACCACCTTACAAATGAATTCATTTCTTTCCTCCTTCCTGCCTTCTTTTCTGAGGGACTGGAGCCACTTTCATGGCCTGGGAACCTGCAAGTTCTGAAGCTACAGAAATCTCTGTGGAGCCCATGTTCATACCCACCAAGTTGGTTCACTCGCCAAGACTTATCTCACTTAGGTAGCCTCTCATGGAAATTGACGTTTTATGTTGGTCCCAGAAATTCAGGGCCTAAAGTCAGCAGGTTCCTCACATCTGTCCACCCAGATAATGCTTACACATCAGTCACTGCTAAAGAAGAGGGAAATGAGAACCTAGCCCTGTCAAATTTGTTGAGGTGACTTGCAAACTATATGGCCATTACATCGAATGTCCTGTCATGCTCCACAGCTGGCTTTGTGAGTCACTGACCTACAGCCTTTTCTATATAGAGTATGCTCAGTGGACCAGCATCATGTGGGAACTTGTTGGCAAAGCAGAATCTAAGGCTTCACCTAGTCTCCCTGAAGCCAAATCTGAGGCTTTGGATGGGTTGCAATCACACACGAAGACCTAAGAACCATTGGTTAAATATAACAAAATCAGAGTTCAACATTCTCCCCCAACCAAGGGACATTTTCCATCCTTGAAATAATTGCAATGGTAATGAAACAACTCCTTACATTTCACAGATCCTTTAACATGTATGAATTTCTCATCTTCAACTTTACCAAGTAGCTTTTTACTCTTTCACTCACCTAATTTATGACTCATGGTTGTTATTGATATTTCTCCTGTCCCTTGGAATCTAACCAGAACCTTGTAAATGCTAGGCAAATACTCTGCCACTGACTCAGTCCTGTTTTGCCCATTTTAAGGTAGGAGATTGAGACCCAGAAAGACTTAGTGCTTGACCAAGATCATATAGTCAGTAAATAAGAGCGAACCTGAACTCTAGTTTCCAGGTTGAGAATCTTGACTTTGTAATAACATACTGACATGCCCCCTGAGATCCTTTTATTTATTTAATCTGGAGGATTATTGAGGTTCAACTAACATTCCTTATGATGAAATTTTTAAGGTTGACTCCTGTAGTCACTCAATTTGTGTGTTTATGTTCCTTCGCGTAATCTGAGTAAATTTTATGGAAATAGATCTAGACCCTATTTGTGAATGCTTATTGCCTGCTAATCAGAAGTGAGTTGCAATTAGACCAGAGTTAGAAAGTGATGGCATAGTAGTTACCACATAATTAAGAAGTAATAGCATGCGATTATATCTCTGGCCTGGAGATTTAAAATGATATCATTAGAGGCCATCTCCTACTCACAGAAACCAAGAATATAGATGTGATATCAGTGCAGACATTATTAATCAACTGATCATAGCTGGTCACTTTTGCTACTCACCCCTTTGAATTTCTAGGGTTCCTAGCCTTGACTTGCTTGCACACTGGCAGTTACTTAGCTTTTTTTGTTCTAGGTCCATTAAACTGCAGTTCTGTTTCACACAGGGAATCACTGTCCTAACTGTCTAAGAGGAAAACATTTGTTTGTTTCTGTCTACCCTGTTCACAGACACTTTCTGCTACCCAGGGGTTTGGCAGCACTGCTTTGCTTAGGAAAACTTTACTGCTGACCTCAGGAAGTAGGAGATTCTGTATGGTTGGCCTGGAAACTCTTGATTTCTTATCTGCTGAGGAACCAGAGCCTTGTGTGTCACCTCAACGTACACACAGCTCTGGAGAAAGGCTGACACAGGTGCGAGGACTATTTGAGGCTATACTTAGGGCAATATCATTGATCTACCAGTGCCCTCACCTCCTTACTCAGGAGCACCCAGAATGCATATTGTGATTCATTTCAGAAAGCCAAGGATTTGATTGTCCATGAACCCAATTTACCCAATTTGCCTATTTGGTTTTCCATCTGGTTCTTCATTAGTGTTCATCTGTGCCTCAATGGCCACATTATCCAGCTCAGCTAAGGACTGACAGAAAAACTTCTGTAACTAGGAAGTGAGTAGTCTTTATTTTAAAGAAAGTTTGCTGCTCTTGGATTCTAACAGAGTCCCTGTTAATTACAGAGGATCCATTCCTCCATATTATATCTCAGCTTATGTCTCTGTATCCACCTTTGACCATCTCAACTTGACCAGCTTTATTACTGAATAAAGACACTGTCTTGAATGTGAGAACACTCACCATTTCTATCCAAAGGGCCACAGGGAGCATCCAATATTTACAGAAGCTCTTACCAGCTGTGATACATAAAACTTTATGCAGCATTCAGCAGAGGAATTGCCCCAGGACTTTGTCTCAGAGGACCATGCATGATATTGAGATATTTCACTTTTCATTTCTGTCTTAAGAGACCAGAAAAGTCACACAAATGAGTGATGTGTTTGATAGGAAGAAGCTGAGCAGACTCCTCATTTCATCAGATGCAGGCTTACTTATGGAAGAACAAGCATCTTCAGAGCAGAAAAGAAAGTGAACTAATAGTCACAGAGGCATAGGTTTTAAAACTTAGTTCTTGGGACATCGTCTGATCTAAACTCATCATCTTATGCATGAGGAAATAGAGCCCAGGGGTAGTGCAGAATCTCTCTCAACTTCAATAGTAGTGAGGGCTGAACCAGAAGAATTCATGGTGTGATATTGTGTAAATTGGCACAATCAGACCCATTTTTTTGTTCTTCCTCTGGAGACCAAGTGTAATAAGAGAGATCACCCTTAAGAACAGTGCACACAGAGCGTGTGTGTGGAATGAAAACATTGGCTTCAGAATAAGAAAACATTCTCTTCAACTCCTCTCCACCCTAAATAATCAGTGCTCTTGTAGAAGGAGCTGAATCTTAACTTATCCAGAAAATGGGAACAAAAAAAAAAGCCACCTCACTGATTACATAGAAAGATCACAAAGCAGGAAGACAGTGTGCTGTGTACTGTGCACATGTGCAGTCTGAATCAGAGTCCTGTGTGCTATGAACTCCACTTAGCAATATGGACAAAGGAACTGAGAAGGACTTGATGCTCAAGAGTAAATTGTAGCATATCTTCCTCTGGTTCATATGACAGTGATAAGAAATGTAGAGAAAGGAGCTAGGGAGCTCAGAGACGTGAGTGTGTATGTCTGACTTCCAGTGTGGATGAACATAAGATACAGAGCAGGTCCCTTGTTTGTCTTTCTGCATCTGTCTTCACTCCAGCCTGAATTCTGCTGCCAGATTCATCTTCCTGATTAAAACCTTCTAATTTCCCCACATTGGTATTAATTCCAAACACTTAGCTTGAATTCCCATTTTTCATCACCTAAACTCATCTAAACTTTCCTACTTCCTGCATCTGTGATCCTTGCCAAACTCAGCTTTGCAATGCCCCAGATACACCCCCTAGGATGCTTTCTCCCCTTGCCTGAGATGTCCAAATTATACTCAACTTTCCTAACCTACAAAATGTATTAGAAATGGCAACTATCTCACAGGATTGTATAAAACATCAGCATGTGACCTGATATAAAACATCTGCAATGTAAACTCCATCCCAACCTACCATGTCCAGCTCTCCCATTCCATCTAGCACCTTTTCACTCCTCTCCTGCTCCCCTTGTGTCCAGCATATCTCTTTCCTTTCCAAGCACTTAGCAATCCTGGTCATTCATCACACATTGAATTGGTGTTGCCCCATGTCTCCTATCAAGTTATAACAGCATTAGAAGCAAAGAATTATATTTCAGAGTCTGGGGATGTGAGCTCCTACTGAGTCTACCCTGGTTCACATCCCATCTCCAGTGATCAAACACTGTGGTCAAGTAATTCAGCCTCTTTAAGCTGGTCTTCCCTGTGAAGTGGTAATATCATGCACCTTATGAGGGTGTCAGGAGCAGCGAATAAATCAGTCCATGTGGAGTACTAAGTCTGGTGCTCTGTACATGCTCTGGACAAGTGTTAAGCATTAACTGTTATATGTTGCTTTAGCTTTCATGCTTGGAGTAGAACCGGTCACAGTATTTGGGGAATGCCTAAGTCATGATGTCTGATCTGGAAGGGGCATTGTGTGCAGAAAAGCCTTGTGCTCATCCCATCACCAAATCCATTACTGTGTGTAACTGCTGCGCTGAGTCAGGTGTTTTCAGGAGCATGACTGGGCTGTGTCTTGGGGATCTTCATTCTCATTTATAAAACCACTCAGAAGCAAGTGATCTGGCCCCCTTTCTGTCCTATATGCTTTGCTTTCAACCTCTTCATGCCTCACAGAAACCCATGAGGACCCACATCTCACCTCTCTTCTCTTCCTCAGGATTTTGTATATTCCCTTTCTTTCCCTGAACCACGTTCACCACCCAGTTCCCATTGTGTCATCAACAATGCCATTCATAACCTGTGTGGCAGTTTGGGTTGTAAATATGTCCCAAAGCCCAGATTTGTGTCCCAGATGTGTGCTATTTGGGAGGTCATGCACAAAGCCTACTTGGATGTATTCATTCATTCATTCATTCATTCATTCAGCACGTGTGATCCATTGTACACATGTGGAAATGAGGACAACAATGAGGGATTGGTGAACTGGCCAGGTTTGGTGGCAAGCAACTTTACTCACTCAGTCATCTCACAGGCCTCCAGCCTCTTTCTCTTTACAAGCTGATTTTCTCGGGAACTTGTTATAATTAATAGACAACCACTACCACACTCTCCCTTGCCTAGTCCCAATTCAAGTAGAGGGTTCAGTTTGGGTATCTCTCCTGCTAGGAGGCCTTCCTGGAAACCTCTAGACTGCTTTAAGTGCTGTGTTAGTCCCCTAATGCTGAGGTAATCAAGTGCCACAGACTAATAGGCAACAGAGAAAGTCAGTTTTTGGGAGGTAATCATGCCCTGCTTGGTTCTAACAGGAGACTGCCTTCAGGCATCTCCCACACCTATTTGCATTTTCTTTTGGCCCAGCTTTCTGGGTTGCTATTGGATAGGCAAAGCTCTGATGAAGAGTTCACTGCTCTATACAGCATAAGGACCAAAGGGAGGTAGAAATCCTTGTGTACCTGGGAAAGCCCTCCCCCCACCACAACATCCACACACTGGACTACTATAATTCTCAAGTGATGAGATATATGTAATCATACTTGTTGTTGTTTCCTTTCTAATAACCCACAGCTGTTGGTGTGACTTCTGTGCCCACTCAGATTGTAAAACCACACCTCCAAGGTGCCAGAAGAAGCAAATGTCCTGGGTGCCAGAACACAGCAGCGGAGCAGAAGTTGAACTTTGTTGGTGGGAATATGTGAGTATTACAAAAGGACTGGGACACCCCAACTCTGAGGTTGAGGCTCTTAGGACTCTGGGAAAAGGATATGCTTGGCTTCCAGGCTGCCTCTGCTCCTTAGGGAACTAGGATAGTGAGATTTCCCCAAAGGCCCTGGTGCCAGATGGATTCAAGCAGGTCTGCATTTGCTGCTGTTGCTGCAGGCTTGGGTGCAGCTCTGAGCACAGCCTCCCCATGGGCTCCACACAGCGTGCTCTCCCACCCAGACAGGGCTCTGCTGCTTCAGAAGGCACCCTGCTGCCTCCAGCCTTCATCTCAGTACAGCCTTGGGAAGATTGCCGCCTGAGTGAGAACTATGTGAAACCAAACGGGAACAGGTGCCTGTGGAGTTGCAGCTTCTAGAAGCATCTCAGCGCCTCCAAATTGCTTTCCAACACTCCTCCATGTTCAACTTGCTTCCCCATTTTCCCTTCTGATGGGGTCTTCCATTATACTGCAGTCCACCTACTCATATTGCGCAGGGCTGGTCAAGCATCCCAGTGGAAGTCCTCAGCCCTCCTCAGTTAACCTTCCCTGCGGATACTCTCATAGCCATGACCAAAGATGCAGCTCCTAGATTGTGCTGTACTAAGATGGCTATCAAGACTAACCATCCCGTTTGTTAAGTTTGTTCTTTGACAGTTTCATACATGTTTAAAATGTCTTAAGCCTCTATGCCCTCATGTAATCCTCCTCCCTCTTTTTCAGAACCCCCTCTTCCAAATGCCGATTCTTTTACATTTTCATTAATGATCATAGTCTCTTTGTATTTCCTTCCACAGCAACAGTCTGTGAGTAGGAAAGAGCATGAGGTGAATCCCATCAGGAGGAGGCGATGTTCAAGAGTTGCATCACTTCAGCAGCAACAGAGGGTATTCTGGTCTGGCTGAGGTAGTCTGGCACTAAGGCCTCTGGGACATATTAAAACACTGGAACCTCTTAAATAGGGTGAATGGCAGCTCCTGAAAGGTGTGATTTATGTTCTGACCCCAGCAACAAATGGAGAGCTTATTTCCATAAAGGGTCACTGCTGATCTGATTCAAGCCAAGGATCCCAAAATACAATCAACATGTGTTATTCAGGTCAACCTAAGTGATAAAGACAGAAAATGAGACATTGACAGGAGACTTGAGGCCGTGTAAAGAGGTCTTAAAGCAGATGCAAACCCAGGCCAAAGAGATGTCTCTGTCAATGAGACTCCTGGTTTCTCTTTCAGAGGGCTGGGCTTCTGTGTTCAGCACCCAGGTCAGCTCAGGAAGTTCTCAGTTGCCTGGGGATACAGCCATAGACTGAGGAATGCCCAGAACCATCAGCAGTTGGAAGAGAAGATCCTCCCCTTGAGCCCTATGGGAGCCTCAGCCAAGCTTTGCTAACACTATTGTTTTGGACTTCTGGCCTCCAAAAGTGTAAAAAAAAAGAAAAAATCTAAAACCAAACAAATGAAACAAAATACAACAACAACAGCAACAAAAAGCAAAAAAAAATCTGTGGTAATTTGGTGTGGCAACTCTAGGGTAATTTAGGCAACAAGCAACATTGCTTCCTCTTGGGTATAGATTGAGAATGATTTTCAGGACAAAAAAGAATGTCACAGAAGAAGAGCCCCGGGTCAAAAGCAAATGCTCCCAGTTCAAATTGTACCGAGTTTCTTTCTAGTACCCTGCTTGAAATGACTAACAGTTTCAATCTCCAGCGTTCTCTTTCACAAAAAATTGTTCTGTTTGCCTCATAAGTTTGGCATAAAAATTGGATCAGAGAATATTGGCTGGGGTTTGGTTCACACATATGTATCCACCTGGAAAAGTGATCCTAGATTCTGCGAATCTATTTTCAGTCGTATTACATTTTACTTATTTATTGTGTACAGGGGTGTGTGTGCGCATGCATATGTATGTGTGTGTACTGTAGAGGTCAAAGGACGAACTGAAAAGGTCACTTTTCTCCTGCCATGTGGGCTCCAGAGATCAAGCACTGATGGTCAGCCTTAGCAACCAGCACCTCAAGCTGTCGAGCAATCTCACTGTCCCTTACTAATGCAACGGTTACTACTCTGTGATTTTTGAACCATGATGTTCTCATCTGTAAAAGGGCATGTTGAGTCCATGCAAGGTCAATCTGGAGGATAAGAGATTATAACTATAAAAACTCTACAGCAGGTCTCAGACTTGATCGACCTTGGATAAGTAGTAGTTGTATTTTGAGTTGTCCCTGTGACCTCACTTTCAAGAGCAGGAGCAGATCTTTGTCCCAGTTAACTTTTGGCCTTCTACATTTCTACACATGCCACAAGTGTTCTTTGGAGAGATCCAACTTTTCCTGCTAGACAGAGTCTAAAAGAAAATTGTCAGAGATAGAGATAGAGAGAGGTAGAGAGACAGAGAGATAAGGAGAGATAGAGGAAGAGATAGAGAAAGAGAAACATATAGATATAGATAAAAAGAGGGAGATGGAGAAAGAGAGAGAGATGGCTATGAAGTTCTTCAGAGCTGAGATGAGTCAGCTGGGTTAAAGCACTTGTTATGCTTGCCTAGCAATCTAAATAAGGACAAAAGCAGATGTAGTGGCATGCATCTGTAACCATCATGCCTCTACAGGGACATATGAGACAAAGATAAATTTTCCCAGAAGCTTGTGGGTCAGCTAGGCTAGAGTATAAAATAAAGTAAAACAAAATAAAATAAAATATAGTAAGAGAGACTCTCAACAAGTTGGCAGGTAAGAGCTTTCCAAAGCACTGTACTCCGACCTTCACACATGATTAGGACACACACACACACACACACACACACACACACACACACACACACACTATTTTTCAACATCCATCTCCCTTATAATAGAAGCCACAAGAGTAGAGAAAGGTTTATAAAGAAGCCCCTCATTACTGTCATTCTAGAAATATCCATCAGTGGTTATCAGAAGGAGCCAGAAAAACTGGATAGAAACACCCCTAAATCTACAAATGTTGTCTATCAAAGTATGTTTTAGCATCTCCTGCCAGGCAAGACTAAGGACTACTTCTTTGGAAGCCATAACGCGGACTCTGCTTCATATTTTGGCAGAAAACTAAACATGTCACCAGGATTCCAGGTAATTCTGACACAGTACATTTCCACCCACACTTAAAGAATGCTATTATAAGCCAGCAAAGGAAAGGTTCAATCCTCTCACCAGTGGGGCAAGCTTGATCTAATCTAACAGTAATTCTGCTGGAAGGCCATGTAGAAGGTAAGGCAGTTTTATCCTGTTTTGCACCTTTATTAATCTTTCAGCTCAGATAAAGTGGGTTTAAGTTGAAGGTTGTAGACACTTAAGGGACACTGGGTATGGAACTGCTGGCTGCCACTTGGAAGCCAAGCAACAGCAGAGTTGCTTCAGGGTAGTAGGACACTAGGGACAATCTTTCTCTTCAGTACCTTGTAATTCATCAGGTGTCAGCTTGAAGGGCAATGGTAAGAGGAGCCCATTATCCCCAGTGGTAGAACCAGCAGGAGAGGAAAGGAACCACAGGATTCATTCAATTAGTCCGTAAGTTCCCTCTGGGTCTGCAGAGGGGCTTCCTATGGCCATCAAGGTCAAGTTGTGAAGAACACTTATCTATGGGACTTGGGAGAAAACAAAAGAAATCTCATTTTCTCTCAAATTTAATTTTAGCCTGTGTTCTGAGAGTGTGATCCTATCAGGCTCAGAGTGTAATAGCCCAGTTGGAGTGGATCAGATAGGATTTTTGATAGTGCCTGTGAGCTCTCAAATGGCAGGCGCATGCGCCCCAGTGTCTGCTTAACCACAAGGTTTCTGAAAGCCGCTCTGTCCTTATCCTCAGCCACAGATCTCGTCAGTTCTGTGCTTTAGCAGATGGCTGGTAGGACCAAGGCATGGGAAATGTCTTACCAGTTCAGGCTACGATGTTTCTATTAGGAGTTCTCAGGAGAAACTGGGTTGCTTTCAAATCCCCCAACTACTGGACTGATACCAGGCTCACAGTTCATGAAGCAGGCTTCTAAGAGCAGGGCAGGCCAAGGTGCTGCACTGTAAAGAACACTTGATAAACACTCTGTAACTCACAGGGTGTGGAGACAAACAGTACGGGGCCAGAGACTGGGGACCTGAAGCTTGTGAAGTCTTTCTTACTGCAGAGAAGGGTGAGAGAGGGAAGATAGGACAGGAGGAGCTGGCATAGCTGAGTCTCTACCTTCAGTCCGCAGGGTTCAACCACTAGAACCAGAGTGCCTGCAAGACCACAGAATGCCTTCAAGACCTTAGAGTGACTTCAAGATCTTAGCCCCTTAAGACATGAAGAGAGCAATGCCTTCTTCGCAGTCAAAAGACCACTACTGAGCTTTAAGACCAAGGAAGCTTACAGGCTAGAAATAAACTTAGAGACAGAAGACAAGATTGAGCAGGAAATGCCTTGGAGGGTCTGAAGTTTGTGTTTGTCCTTCGGTGGTCTTTAAAGACCCAGGGTGGGGTAGATGTGCTCATGTGGACTGTGAAGAGAGACACCCATACACCACACAGGCAAGCAGGCTGAAATGGTTGAGCCATGGCTATGAGCATTTTGAAGATATAACTAGTTCAACCTCAGATGCTGACTGAACCCCAGGGAAGGGCTTTCTGGCATGGCCTTGTCTCAGGTTACTATATGTGTATAGTATCTGGAGGTACACTAAGAGCCTCTACATCTGGGAGCAGGTTTTCCTCCCCCTTGGAAGTCTCTAGGGACTTTATAACTCAAAACACATCCAGAGTGAAAGGTTGCTTTGATGCCCTGAAGTCTGAAGATAGATCTGAGAAGTAGGAAGTTCCTGTTCTACTGTAAAGAGCACTGCCTTTTTTTCTGGCCTATAGAAAAGAGGGAGACTGGGTCTGTCCCTAGAAACTGCATACCCATAAAACCTTTTGATGGCAAACTCTCTGAAACTGTAGAAAGGAAAGAAAGTGTCCATGAGAAGGTGAAAACGATTATATTGCTTGCTACCTTTTGATTGGCATAACAATTATTAAATGGCCTCATGGAGAATTCTCAATGCTGCCATTGGCATACTCTATAACCATCCTTATAGCTAAGCCCCATGGCCTTCATAACCAACCCTGCAATGGTTCAGGTTGAGACCTAATCTTATTCTCCCATTTTCTCCCTCCCTCCTTCCTTCTCTCTTCGATGTGTAGCAAATAGGAGAGTTAGGAAAATTAGAAGGGTTTGACCTGTTTCAAAAGTACTTGTGTAGGTGTTTATGGGAATCCCTTCCTACCATAGTACTTAACTTCACTGTCATCCTTGCTTTTAATGAATAAAACACAGTCCTTTAGAGCTGTTGGTATATTTCACACTAAATTTACCCGCACTCCTTAAACAACCCAGGAACTCAGCTGAGCTCTGCTGGCAAAGCAAGGCTGAACATTCAGCCTGCAAACACCAGGGAGAAAGCTTAAAAAGCAAAGGGGTTAGGCAGGCCCAGTCCTCTGCAGGACCCATTGGTACCCCAGCAACGTCATCTGCCTACAGTGGAGAAAGGAGAGCAAGTAAACAGATTCACTTAGTGGGCTTCGGGTTCATATGATTCATTGAGTTAGAAAGACCAGCACTAAGAAGAAAGAATGTAGAACACTGGGTGTGGAGTGTACTATTATCGATAATTAAATTGCGTGAATATGCTAAGCAACCCTTATTATGAGGCATTAATATAGAAATGTATATGTGTGTTCACAGATTTACTGATGATGATGGTGGTGGTGGTGTGTGTATTTGTTTGGGTAAAAGCTAGAAATAATGGAGATTTTTCAAAAACAGCCAGCTAAATTCTACCTTTACAATTGACTGCTGTGTGCTATTTCAAAATGAACGACTTCTACTTACAGATCTTCAGGCTGAGATGGAGTAGGGTGTGGGGCAAAATGTAGGGCAACATGCAGTAAATAATATCAAGTAGCTAATCAAATGAGGAAGCATGTAAATGATATGTCAATGCTTGTGTAAATGAATGAGTACATATAAGTATTGTATGTAAAGGAGTATGAAAAAAGCCATGGATGGGCGTATACACCAACTGTGAACAATCTTAAGGCACTCAATTAAGACTATAAGTATTACAGATTTATTAGTTCTTTCCATGTGTTGCTTTACATATTATTAAAAAATATAATGCTTTTGTGTAGAGTGAAAATGTAAAACCATGTTTAAGTCTATTCAGCAATCATCTTGGAGGCAAGCGAAGTCTGCAAAATTCAATGATAATGCTAGCACTGTACTACCTCATAAATGCAATTTGCATTAGATGAGACATGGTAAGATGAGGTCAATACCACAGGGTAGCACAGGAGACTTTGTAGAAGGGTTCTTAGGTCTCTAGAGGACTTCACCTTGGGCCTAGGGGCACACTTGGAGTGCTCTGTTTAATGAGCACACTGTGAACTTCACTGTCAACAGACACTTTACTCAGTGGAAACTTTACAAACAAAATTGCTTTTCTTGAAAGTAAAAGCTGCCTTGGCAAATATACTTAGCAAATTGGCTAACCTTGGCTGGTGTGAACAGAGCTGGCTTCTCTGGTGTCCGAGGCTCACCAGGGAACTGTTGCCAGGGACAGAGGGGACACAGGCACTGGTGTGTGATGAGGCAGTATGTCCACATGATGGCTGAGGTCACCCTTGATTTTATTTCAATGTCAGGTTATTTTATTTCACTTGAAAAATATAACTAGACAAACCTCATCAAAACTGAGATATAAGAAATTTGATAATTTTATACGTCTAAAATTATTTAATAAGAAGTTTAGATATTAGAAATAAACTATAGTATTAATATTAAATCTATTAAATAACTATTTAACACTGAATTTCTGAACTCATTTAGTCTCAAGTAAGGCTCTGGAGGTCTTATTGTCCATATTTTACAGAAAATGAAAGTGAGGAAATTATGACCTTAGCGCTATGAGAGCATCTGAGATCTACCTCACAGATCCTAATGCTATGGTAGGAATTCTTGCTGTACTATGCTGCCTTCCTATATAAGGCTGTGATGTCCCCTTTTCCTATGAAGAATAGATAAATCATCATTACATCTCGGCCAAACACATTCCATCAGACCATTACACAAACCATCCTTTCAAGGATATTTACCTTCTCTGCTTCATGAGATCTCATTCCCCGTTCAGCTCATCAAACTAAGTTAGAGAGCACTTCCCATATAGTAAAACGCAACTTAGCTCGAGCTGTGATTTGATATAAACCTCACTTGCTTATAAGGGGTTTATATAAGAAAAAGATCATGCACCTGCTTATGAGCTGTAAGGCCTGGCAGCCCAAAGCTGTTTAAACTTGCATTTCTAGAGAAACTGAATAAGTAAATGAACTACAGCCTCATGAATAGCCCCCACTTGCTTCTCCTTCAGAATGAAATTAGAATTCTTTCTCATGTGTAGACTTAAGACCTAAAACAATAAATAATGAGAAAACGTAAGTGTCCAGAGCAGATTCCTAGTCCAACTTTGAGATGAGCCTCTTGCTGGCCAAGAAATCACAAGTGTGTCAGAAGCCTGTGAGGCTCTTCAATGGGAGGCAGTTGCGTGAATGGCAGAGGGGCTGAGGAGCACCTGGGTATAGTTTCTGAAACACTTCTGACCTTAGCCTGGAGACAGGACTGCCTTTCTGAGAATGACAAAGGCAGGAGATTCAGAGCTGACTGAGGGCATCTATGGCTCACCATGTATATATGTTACCTACTTTTGCACTGCTGTGACCAAAATACCTGACAGAGCAGCCTGCAGTCTGAAAGGTCTGCTCTGATCTACAGCTTCAGACATTTCAGTCCTTCCTGATGGGGAAGGCATGGCAGAGTTCATGGAAGACGGAGTGTGAGACAGCAGAGTATCCCACTGAAAGGCCAAGTGGGAAATGGAGAACCAGATCAGGACAAGGGGCACTTGTAACCTTCAAAGACCTACCCATGGATACCTACTTTCACTAGTTAAGTCTTCTTTCCTTAAGACTCCACAGCCTTTCCAATACTAAGAGCTAGAGACTAATTGTTCAAACATGAGCTGGTTGGGCCCATTCCAGGTTATACCATATAACAATGACAACATCTGGTTCTGCCTATAACGCTGGGGCAAAAAAAAGGGGGATGACAGAAAAGGCAGGGTGGTTTTCTTCGATCTGAATGAGATATTTTAGTGGCCCTTAACGGTTCCCAATAGTGTTTTTAAAAGGCATACATTAATGCACAAATGAAGAAAAATACATGTAGATCATCTTTGATAGATTTAAATCTGTTCTTCCTGGGAAATTGGTCTTAATTTGCTTTGTCAATTTAATTGCTAGACATATCTCTAGACCTGGTCCAAACCTAGCTCCATTCTCCACAGTCCATTGTACCCAGAGTTATTGTCTGTGGGGCATTTTGTATCACTCCCATTTTAATGCACTACGAATAGCATCTTCAAATGGACTACTGGCATCATACAGGCCAAGACTTCTGACATTCTATTCCCACTACTCCAGGCACACAGTGCTAATAGCCTGTGCTTCAAATGATAAGAAAAGAGAAAGGAAGGAAAGATTCAAAAAGGAGTAGAATGATTGAGGGAAAATGGTAAGAAAGGTTTTAATGGCAATGACAGAGTGTGTTTTAGACTATCTAGTTAGTGCTGGAATGGAAATAGAAATAGTTTTCAATATGGCATATGTAATTATAATTAATTAAATATTCTGTTACCTAAATTATTTAATTACTAAACTTCTCACAGCCTGTGAGTTGATTTAATCAAAAAATTCCATAAAAATTAGAGATGTGGATGGATGGCCTTTGAGAACATTCTGTATTATAAATGGAGCCCTCACCTGGGGGAGGGAGGTAGGGGGAGAAGTGAGGAAGGGGGGAAAGAAGAGTGAAACAATGCTTTCTTCTCCTCCGATCAGATCAGCTAGCATCTTTGTCTCAGAATGAGGAAAGAGAGGAAGAGGATTGTGAGCACTGGGGAATGTACCATATTAATATTCCAGAGCACAGAAGTGGCCCTGGTGGCACCTATGGGCACAGCAGTCAGAAAAACTCAAGCTCAGCTCAGCACTGACTGGTAACTAAGTGTACCTTTATGACTTTGTTTTTCTCATTCATACAGCTAGATCACAATAATGGTGATAAAAAAAGTCAGTCCAATCCCGTGAGGCCGCTATGTGGATGAAGGAAGCTAATATATGTAAACCACTTGACCCCATGAAAGGCCCCTGGCATACTTAGTGACTGTCAATTCATGCTTTGATTTTAGACACTGCTTACTGCTTATACTGGGGACAGAGCTTACATGCCCCTGCATTTTAGTCCCTTTGGATGATGGCTTGTGTGTGAAAGATGATGCTGATGCTGATGAGACACCAGCTCCACTTGTCACCAGCTCTACCTCCTTCCCTGCATCCCATCCATCCAGCTACACAATAACCCTTATCCTGTCTCCCCATCAGCTGGCCTCTGTCTCACCTGTGAGTCCTCTGCCTCCAGCGGAAAGTCATTTATTCTGCTGATAGGCCTTCACTTTCCTTCACATTTTGTTTTCTTGGCTAAATTATTATCTGACTGTCTTGGGCAGGTGGTTTATCTCAATAACCTGAGAATGTGTCTAAAAATGAAACACATGGAGGAAGGATGTCAGTTGGTTCATTGCGTGAAATGTGGATGTTGGTTGAGACATTTTATGGGACATGGCAGAGAACATGCAGCCTTGAAATATTCAAGTAGGAAAAAGCAGAGCATGTTCTCTAGTCCTCTTCCAATCACCAACATCCTAAGTCACAGAAATGAAAAATGACTTCCTCACTTATAGTACCAGAAATAAGTCCCAAGTTTCCTGTTCCCAGCTGATATTCTTTTTATAATAAACTGCTCTTTATGTACTTCATAAATTTCTATGATGCTACTTATTACCAAACCCCCTTAAAACAAAAACTTCAAAGAGGTTGCCATGGCTTGTCTAGATTTCTTCTGTCTGCCCCTATGACAAATAGCCCCAAAACGTCAAACTTGCTCTCAGGCCCTTTCTCTGCCCTTTGTAGATGCTGGTAAGGCTGGCATGGGTATCAAGGACAGGAGTCTAAGTATTTGGATATTAACAGAATATACTGTAGATAAAAAGAGGTATGTGTCATAGTTACACACATCCTCAAATCAATAGTGTGTTGGAGGCTCGTGCTACAAGAAGTTAATTCAACATGTGGGTCTGACTCAGAAGCTATCCCTGACTTGGAAACCTTGAGTGGATATGGACATAAAAAGAAAGCTGTTCCAAGAACTTTTGAGCAACCAAAGAAGTCTCATCTTGAATATGTTCACTGACTTGCAGAGAAATGGAAGGGTCTCTAATTTCTCTTTTCAAAGTTTCTCCCAGGGCAATGGAATGGTCTTGGGTAGTTTGAAAACTCTTGCTTCAGAAGGTGTCCTGGTTTTAACATTTGCCTGCAATGTCAGCCACATAATCCCAATATTCAGTCAGAGTGTGTCTTCTTATCTGGACTCCACATCTACATTTGTAGAACACATTTTTATCAAGTACTTGGCAGGAGATATGGAGTGGCGAGGAGGTAATTCTCTTGTATTGCACTGATTTCAGAATTTTTATTAAAAACTCCCCGAATCCAGTTCCACCAATATAGATGGAATTGGAAATGTGTGCTTCAGACTGCATTAACCCTATAAAAACTGGATTTAATTACAGGAGGCTTCGGCGATCGTGCCCACGTCCTTGCTCCTGTGTGGTATTGTGCTTCCTCTTACCACAGAGACACTCAATGAAATTATAGATCAAATTCATTTTCAACTCCTATGGTCCACAGAGGCCCATAGATTATTGAGAAGAGCGTTAGCATTATCCACTTTGAATTCCTGAGTGTTTATTTTAGAAATACAGAAAAAAAATCAATTACAATCCAAGAGGATTTATGTGTCCCCACAAAGAAATCATGCATGCCTGGTTAGGTAGGAGTTGTTTCCACTCGAGAGTCACTTGTTCAAGTTACTACTAGGCTACATGGAGGAAACTAGCTCCACCTTCACCCTCCATCCTAGTTCCCAAATAGAACCTGCTGTCCCTTCTGCTTTGTGGATCACTATTCCAAATCTTATATTACTCTAGAGATAGAAAAAAATGCCCATGCCATTTGGAGCTATTGTGGATCACCTTACAGAACTAATATCCAGTGTCCACTATTAACCTCTGCCATTTCTGTCACAGATCCAAGACCTGCATTGACAGGGTATTGGCACGGTAGTCAGAGTGCTGATGATAGCACCTACACTTAGGGGCAGCTAACTTTGTTATAAGTCCATAAGTGGTCTGTATGTAATCTTGTCTTTCCCCACAGAGCCCTGCCACTTTCCCCAATACCAGACTTGAGTACTCCCAACTCTGATTATTTGCTGAATGCCTGATTTTCTTGTTTTTTTTCTTGCTCTTCTAGGACCAAAGAGCTTCCCCCAAACTACATTTTGAGAGTCAAAAAGAGGCAGAATTTCAAAATAATGGCAGTACCCTCTTCTGTTGTTGCTCTATAGTACCTTGAGTTCTAATGCTCCCTGATAAATAGCATGCTAGAATATGATAATAGAGCAAATGCAACTTGTTATTACGTGGTACAGTTGTCAACTGGGAAGCCATTACTGCAGATACCCAGGGATCCATAATGATGAAAGTAGTGATCACATGGATAATTAAAATGTAAAGAGATTCATCATTATTTTAAGCCTCTAGTTTTTTCCATGCCTAGTCTTGATTTGTTAGCTCACAAATGCACTTCTTTCTGCTTCTACCTACTGTGGAAATAGAGAAGACTGATTTACAAAGTCATTCAAAACCAGAAAGTAGCAAAAAGAGGAAAAACAGAGTCCTGGGTAATTCACAGCCTAATGGATCATGCCTGGATGACAGTGAAGGGGGCGTAGTACATTTCTATTTTCATGGTAGGCTTGCCTTTGGAGACCAAAATAATCCAGGTATCAGCTCATCAGTGTCTGAATAATCAAGTGTTGGATGAACTTCTCTGCAGCTCCAAGAAGAAATCTTCCACTAAGGAGGAAATGTCAAATCTAATGTCGCCCGGGCTGCTTCTTCTTGTCTAAGGGTTGTCTTGCCTGTGACTTTAGATTAAATCTCCATGCTCAGGCTTCTTATCTGTACATGTGGCCTCATGATCATCATCAGAAACTGCTCTGCAGAGAAGGAGAGCTGAGTATAATGAGGGGGAAGTGAGTGTCAGTCCCAGAAGTAGTATGCACCCCTCATCACACCCACCTCTACTGAAACTCAGAAGTGACTCATAGCTTTTACAGGTTCCTCCATGACATGTCAGCCCATGTGTGTGAGCATTTAATTGGCCTTCTCTACAGAAGGATAATGCACAAATTTGGACTCTGTAAGCCAGGCTCTTGAGAAGTAGGGTCATGTCTCTGGTCTCTGATGCTGAGGTAAAAACAGAACAAAATTTCCTCTGTGCAGAATCCTTTTGGAAGAAATGCCTCACAAATCTGCTTTGGTCCAGGTTTTAGGATATTAGGTTTCTCAGTCATTAATGATAGTCATTATAGCACTGCTGGACAGAGTACCAGATGTCCTTTCTTCATCAATGTCAAGAGATGCCTTACTCCTTCAAGTATTAAGCTTTCTTTCTCTTTCATATATGAAGATCTCAAATCTGCTTGGAGCAATTTTTATTTAGATGGCTGCCTGGTGAATGGGTCTTGGGTACATGGCTACTACTCAAATAGCAGCATCAAATATACAGCTGAATGCTCATTTGAATGTCAGTGGAGGGGTGAGAGAAATTAAAGTTGATATGGAATCTGGGGTTGCCAGACACAAGTTTCCACATATTCTAGAGAAAGAAAAACCTGGGTCCAAAGCCCATAGCTGATATTAGAAAGTCACCAATCACATTTGCCATTTTGGTAGGATCCCTCTGTTAATTGGCTGAGTGGTTGTAAGAAACAAGTAGCCAACAGTCATCTAAATTCCAGTGTATCACCCATCCAGCTATGCTCTGTGACACAATTAAGGCAAATAATCCCTGTTTGTGTCTAGCATGCCTCTTTGTTCCAAATGAAAGTGTCAACAGTATAAAAACAAACCCTTTATTGTATTAGCCTTTAATCTCTTACTCATCCTTAGCAAAACACAAAAATGTATTCATATTGTTCAGACCAAAAACTATGGAATTGTTCTTGACTCCTTCCCTTTAACACTATATAAATTTAGCAAAATTTTACAAAGTTATCTTCAAATATGCCCAAAATGTGGTCTCTTCATTACTGCACATGTGCTGCTCTGGGCCACTAGCAACTTTCATTAAAAAAAAAAAAAAAACAAAAAACAAACAAACAAAAAAAAAACCAAACTGTTCTACTGTGATCTATTTTCTATATAACAGCTAGAGATACTATTTTATTCATTTACTTCTTTGTTTTGTTTTGTTTTTTCACACAAAAGGAAATTATAATTTTTAATATCTTTTAGTTGCTATATGAAGCCCTTGGTTATTTGATAATTATGTTTTTAATATCTATTTGGAAATTTTATTCTGGTATACAGATGCTTTTCAGTTATCTGATACTTTGGAAATAGCTTATATCATATTTACTTTGTTTTGTTTTTATTGAACATTACATAGCCCTGGTTGCCCTTGATCTCACAGTGACCCCCCATCTCTCCCTCTTGGGTACTAAAATTAGGGTGTGAGCAAGCACATCCAGCCCGAGTGGTTCCTTTACATTCTAAGTCAGATCATGTAACTCCTCTTCCATGACTTTCTAGTTCCTATAAAGTATTAGGCAAGAATCTCATGACCCGTATGACCTTCCATGACCTTGTCTCAGCTAACATTACAGCCTCCCTCAAAATCTCTGGTGCATCTCTACAGGTTTTTAGGTACACTTGGGAATTTCAAACACACTCTTCTTTCTGCTTGAAATGATGTTCTGAACACTCGTATTGTTCCTTTTTCACTTCATGTTGGCCTCTCCTCAAATGCCTTTTATAGACTCTCCTCATACCGTTTAACTTAATTCCTTGCTCCCTTATCTTGCTCAATTTTCTCTATAGAGTGTAACAAAAATGTAGTTCACTGAATACAAGGACTTCTTTTATGTTCTGCTTTCTGGTTAGCAAACAAAACAATGAGTTTTATTTTAACCTTTTTTCCCCTGTGTATATATCATTGATTGTACTTTGAGCATTTTTACACCTTTCCTTTCCTTCCATTTTCCCCTCTTCTCACTCCCACTGGTTCCTATATTCCCTCAACACAATCCTCTTGCTATATCCATCTATCATACAAATGTGTGTGTATATGTGTATGTGATGCATATGATATATATGTTATGTATATGTATATATGTATGTGTATATGGTATCTATCATATCTCTCTTTTAGAGCCTAGCTCATTTCAACTAAATCAGTGGTCTCCAGTTTCACCAACTGTCTAAAAATTAAATAATTTCATCCCTCTCCATAGCCAAATACAATTTCATTGTGTGTGAATATTACATTCTTTTTATCATTTCATCTGTTGATGGACATCTACACTGATTCTATATATTAACTTGTGAATAGTACTGTAATGATCATGGCTATTATAATATTTCTGTGGTACGATGACTTAGGTACAACTGGAACGTAGGTAGTTCTAGTTTTGATTTTCTGAGGAATACTCATACTGGTTGCCAGAGAGGCTGCACAAGTTTACATTCCTGTTGGTAATGGCTAAGCATCTTTTTCCTCCTACATCTCACCGGTATTCATTGTCATCTACCTTCTTGTGATAGAGACAAGAAGGTATCTCAATAGAATTTTAATGTACATTTTTCTGATAGCTGAGAATGTTGAACATCTTGTCAAATGTTTTTGCTATTTGTATTTTTTCATTTGAGAAGTGCAAGTTTAATCAATTGCTTATTTATTTTTATTAATTAGGTAATTTTTTTTGTTTAATTTTATGAGTTTTAAAAAATATTTTAAATACTAAACTTCTCCAAATGTGGGAAATAGCTCACATTCTATGATCTGCCTCTTAACTCTGGTGATTGTTTCTTGTTAAGAGTCGTTTAACCTAAACTTAGCCATATTAGTCAATTCTTGCAATTATTTCTTGGGCTAGAGTTTTGTACAGAAATGTCCACAATGAAATTTTCAGTTTACTTTACTTATGTGTCCCTTGTTGCCAGAAATAGTACCTGGAGGGTAGCATATACTCAGCAAATACTCATAGACTACATAAGTAAAGTCAGTGAGATAAAGCTTCTTCCATAAGTGGAAGGTGGTATAAATCAGTAGATCATTCCAAAGAGACTTTTCTTTAAGGAAGAACTCAAGATTTTTATAACTGTGTGTCAAATTACCTCAGTAAAACTATGGGTCCTGTAATAAGCATTCCATGGTCCTAAAGCTTCATGCTTCCCTTTCCTACACAAAGCTGTGTGTGTCAGCAAACTCTTGGTATACCATAGTGAAATCATCAGTGTAAGGATGACACCCTAAAATAATTGGACATTTACATTGGAGGGAGAATTTAGGGAGACTTCATTGTTAAGGCAGGAACTGGCATATTATTGCCAGCACCAATATCAACCAGAGAGTCTTGGCTTATGACTGATCTAATGCTTGCCCATCCATCTAATTGATTACTCTTATTATGAAAGCTTGTTTTCTCTTGCCTACTTTAGAAGACATTAATTAAGAGCCCCAGCTTAATGGTTCTTCACTAAGTTGAAGGACTCATTTTCCTGTTTCTGTAGCCTACTCTAATTCCACTTGGATTTTCAGGGGATTTACAATAAAATACATGTTCTCCTCTTTGCATGGTAAATATTTGGTCAGCTTTTGAGGGCTTAAAGATTGACATTCATCATTTCAAAGTCTCACCTGATTAATACTATAATATAGCTACTGAAAATACATATATTCTCTCTCTCTCTCTCTCTCTCTCTCTCTCTCTCTCTCTCTCTCTCTCTGTGTGTGTGTGTGTGTGTGTGTGTGTGTGTGTCTGTCTGTCTGTCTGTCTGAATAGTGAGAATAAAAATACCAAAATGTCCAAGAAGTGATGCATAAGGTAGTTTAGTCTTCTCCAAATAAAAGTTCTCCAGTAATCTACCAGGTACAGGTTCCTATGTGAGTTTACATAAGTAGCTCCAATTGAAAATGGGAATATTCAGTATGGTATACAATGTCTACATTGAGTTGTTTGATTTTTCTAACTTAAAATACATGTTTGTGGCATATATTCAAAATTATTCTCTCATCCTGACAGTAATGAAGCTGGTGAGACATGTCAATAAAGCTGGTGATTAGTGTCCTATGAAGCAAAATAGAACTTAGCAAAAATTTTGAAAATTGGTCAAAAATCTTTCTGGTGGTGAAGTTAATAAACAGAATTCATGCTTTGGGATTTCATTATATAACACATTGCCAAGCATATATTTAATTTCAATATTGTAGAATCCAATGAGATATGGAAAAGAGAGAGGAGAACATCTGCTTTGTAGCTTGCATTGTATATAAAATAAAAATAAGTTGTCCACAAGAATACCATACAATGCCTTTGAGTGTCTTCATAGGAAAGATGCTGTAATGTAAGGATTAATGTGCTCAACTGCATCCTCCATCACTCACCATGCCATAGACTATCATAAGGGGCAAGGGGTTTCCCTGTGGGTAAGAGAAGGGGCTGGTCAGCTGCACTGAGACTCCTTATACACTTTTGTCTTTCAGCTACAACTTAAGAGATAAAAATAAATAAATCTTTCCTAAGTCTGACACTGAAATAAAAAACAACTTTCCACTAATGTAGCCCTTTGTTCATGAAGCTAGGTTACAAATGGTTTGCTGCAGGCACTGGGGTTGTGCTGAGAATCCTTTCTATTAAACCCAGAGGGGAGATGAGTGAGTCAGTTATTGACTGGGAAAGCCTCATAGCTCAGGGTAAAGAAATGAGCTATCCAAGGTTCTGAAGTCCATCACAACAGAAAGGAAACGGAATTTTCATGCTCAATTCACTTCACTCCAGACACTTATTGAGAACTAGTATGTATTAAGTACTATTAAGTTGGCACAATGAAGATGAATTAAACATTGTCCCTGCTACCAAGTAGGTCATAATCGGGAAACAGAGAGCTAGGTCAAATATTAGCAATCTTGGGTCATGTCAAAACTAAAAAGTACTTGGTAAAGAAAAGGATAATCTATCCCACACCTGACGGGTCAGAAATGACATACCTAATGAAAAGACTTATGAGTTAAATATTTGAGAACATTCCCACTACTGTTTTGTGGCCAGTCCACAAAAAATAACAAGCTATATAAAAGTTATATGGGGACTGTGCTCACATGCATACATGTGTGTTTGTGCTTGTAGTTGAAAGTAGAGGGGTGGATAGTGTTGCAAGTTTACAAACTGTATATGCAAAAGCATAAAACTATGATAGTGCAAGAAATTTTTTATTCTACTAAAACTTAATATTAGGGGCAGAGAGTCATAGAGGGTTAGTCTGGAGAAATAGCCAAAGGCTAGGTCATGAAAGAGATTTGGACATTTTGTAAGCAGTCAAGTCACTGGAGTGGTTTGAAGTGAAGAAGTGATATGGTTTTTCTCCATGCTGATCTGCAGCACTATAGTCCTGTGGAGGAAGAACCAAGGTTGGTAGTCAGATGTGAAGGAGGAATGTGAAGAATTGGAGACTGGCTGGAAGGTTGGAGCTGAGCCAGTAGTAATAGGCTTTTGTTTGTAAACCCAGCACACTAGAGGAAAATGCAAAGGTATCATGAGTATAAAATGAATAGAGGCTTAATAGAAAGATTTTATCTAAGAAATAAATAAAAAAGTTGAGGACTGAGATAAAACAACAGTTATTGAAAAGAAGGACAAGGGGTACTTTTAATAATCCCAAAAGAAATAATGACAGGACTTTTGTTGAGTACTGGAAACACAGGGGACCAAGATATTTCTGTCATTTCTAATGGGTGATAGCATATCAAAGCAGCCCAAAAGAACTCCCATGTTACTGGTTTTCACATTCAAAGGGGTGTCTTTTAAGTAGATGCTGGCCTCTCTACTCAATTTCCTAATCAAGCTGACTTTCTGACATTATACCTCCTGTTCCTCTATGTTATGACAGGAAGGACTGAAGGTCCATCAACCTGTTGTTAGAAAGCACTCTGTTGGGCAGGAAGAATTTGGAAATAAGAATCATGATTTTTGGAGGGGTGGGGGCTTTTTCTAAGTAACCACTAACATTCATATTTGTCTCTACCAACTGCCAATTAGCTGTGCCTCAATTTTCTAACATATACAACGGACATTTGACAAGACATTTTTTCTATCTCACAGTGTCAATGTGAAAACAGCCATTGCTTTTCCCAGACAATGCTTTTGCAATTTCTGTGTCACACAGATGTAAGGCTCTAATATTGTAATTGCAGGAAAGGAGAGCAAAGCAAAATCCATTGAGAAAGGGATCTAGAAATGGGCCATTCTGCAAAGCCCAGAGAACTTTTTAACCATTCCTCTCCCTCTTCTCAGTAGGCAATGAATAATATATAGAAATATGACCACAGACATAATGCCTAGTTCAATGTTCATAATATCTATTCAATATTCAGCAATACACATGTGGTATTACAGATGGTTATCAGATGTGATGGTCTCTTTCTTACACATCCAAAGGGGGAAACAGAATATTATAAGACAACATCTAGTTGTTTGGTTTATCCTGATTGTTGATATGATATTACAGTCAGCAATCATGTGCAAATTAAAATGTAATTATGCACATAGACCATCCAGGATTAAGTCACATTTCACAGATGTGTGTTAAAATACAAAGTACCCTTTGGAATACATTGTGACCATGATTTGCTGTTTTCCCAAGGATATTATTACTAAAACAGACAAAGTACACAGGTAATGATTGCTTAATACATTAGCATGCATGATAAATTAGGAGTTGTATGAGCTACTAAGCATTCATGTTACCTCAAAGGGTCAGTAAACAATTTAATTGTGCATCAACAGACACGCCATCCAGCATGTCATTACTCCCTTGGCAGTACAGACTACTTAGCTCTGGGGGAGATGGCTCAGTTTATTGAAGATCTCATCAGTGCCACACCACACCATAATCTCCAACAGGAAAATGTGCTTTATGTAGTCTTGATATGCTGAGTTATGCCTTAGCTTGGGATCCTTACATCCATGGCCATAGACAAGAATATCATGGTGGTAGATGTGATAGAAGTAAAGATGAACTGAGCTTGTGATGTCATGAAGGCCTGTGGTTGACTTCACTGCTTCTGTTTTTCACCAGCCACAAAGTTGTACTCAGTTCCACAAATCTGGGTAACCACAAGTCTGGGGGAGGAGTCCTTATTGCCAACATTCTGGGAATGGTTTATGGGCTGTAGTCCTGAGATCTGCTTTTATTTCTCTGCAGTCTTCAAGACCAGACAAATCCTCATCATCATTTCTTTTCCATGACACTTGGCAAATCTGAAAGTGCAGCTTGATATTTATAGAAAATCCTAAAAAGAAGTGTGATCTCCTCTATGTTCTTGAAGCACCCCTGTATAAGTCACACCTCTACTTTCTGTCTCAGATGCATGGTTTGCAATTCATTTCTGAGGAGGAAGAGAATGAAGAGACTACCTTTTTCTCCCTTCATACTTATGAATAAACTTTCATTTTATGCATATTTTGTGCTCTTTCCCCCATTTCAGTGTCTTGGGAGTGAGCTATTAGTCAATGGCTAAGTGAGCAAACTAACATGTACTCATTGAAGGTTAACTGGGTGTGGAATTCATGTTAAGTACAATTAGAAGTTGTTTTTATTTAAATTACAATTCCAACTGAGAAGATTAAAGAGTGACAAATGAAGTAATTTGAAAACAATGATAAAATAGCCTGTTTCAAATAACCATGACCCATTTCATGTATATGTGGTTATGATGGTTTGGATATGCTTGGCCCAGGGAGTGGCACTATTTGGAGGTGTGGCCTTGTTGGAGTATGTGTGTCACTGTGGGCATGGGCTTTAAGACCCACTTTCTAGCTACCTGGAAGTCAGTTTTCTCTTAGAGGCCAGCAGATGAAGATGTAGACTTCTCAGCTTCTCCTGTTTCATGCCTGTTTGGATGCTGCCATGCTCCTGCCTTGATGATACTGGTTTAAACATCTGAACCTGTAAGTCAGTTCCAATTAAATGTTGTCCTTATAAGAGTTGCATTGATCATGGTGTTCGTTCACAACAGTAAAACTCTAAGACAGTGGTTTACTTCCAAAACTATTTTAACAAACACAGTAATGCACATGTATTCAGAAAACAAACTTAAGAACAGCAGACTGGAAAAGGCAAAGAAAATAAGGCAGAGATATAATTGTGAGCCAAAATTAGAAATAAATTAAGATTCCTAGTAGCCAAGGCAAAAAAAAATGATAAAAATCCCGAGGTCTTTCATTTTCATGTGAGTATTCTATTTTTCCAGGAAAAGCAAACACTTTTCACTACTAAATTCTATGGAATTTATAATGTGGATCACCCTATCAGGAACACTGAACAATGTAATAAACAATATCTTCCACAACAATTTTTAGAGAAAATGTAGAAATGGTAGTTGTTTGGCTACTTCTTAGGGTGAACTGTATAAAAGTCACAGGCATGAGAGCCAACAGAATTCAATAAAGATATTTCTGCAGGGAACAAAGTTAATGTAGTCCTGGTATGTAGCTTTCTGAGTAGCCAGCAAGATGTTAATACATCATCTTGTATATCTTGTATTGGCATATATTTTGATTCAACTTAACGCTTACCAGTTAACAAAACCACACTCCAATCTGGAGCTAAAAGGACAGTTGCTTTACTGTTGAAGACTAACAAGAACAACAATGCTTAGAGGAAGAGTGTTTTAGACATCAGACCTGAACACAGGCCAATATGTATTTTGTTATGAAACCCTGAATACTGACAGTCATTTTGCTCAGGACCCTAAAGAAGGCTTGGGATAGGAATGTGTATTTTTCCTAGTGCCCATATATCAAGACAGAAAAACGAGTTTCGGTTAATGTATTAAAGATTATCTGTTTAGATTTCTAAGAAAGTGTCTGAGGTCACAAACTCATAAAGAGAAAAGGCTTGAGGCTTTGGTTTCAGTCCATGTCCAGTGTCCACTGCTTAGGGCCCATGGAGGCAGCATATGAAGGTGATAACACAGGCTATAGCAAACTGCTTGTCCATAGCCAGAAAGCGACAAGAAATATAGTAAGGACCCAGGGCCTCTGAATATTGCTCTGGAGCACAGACCCAATAACCTCAGATCTTCCCATATGAACCAGCTTTTAAAGTTTCACAGCTCTCTGTAGCCTAGAGAACAAGGCTTTAACATCAGCCTTTTGCACTTCAACACCCAAATTAGAGTGGTGTGTTTAGGACAAGAAGGGAGAAATAATGATATTCCAGCTGCATATAGTCCAACAGTTTTTGAAAGGTTACCTCCTTCACTCACAATTTAGGTCTCTACAAATTTCCCACCCAAGGCTACTCAAGAGTCTTTTGTCTGATTCCAGTCGTAAAATGTCAATGCGTCATTCATACTAGAAGATGACTGTTGCGAGTAGACTTTGGTTGACTTGACTCAATTACTTTTTATTGGAAACAAAGCCCTGGCAATGGTGGCCTTTGAGATGGTAGGCTACTAAGATGCTAGGATTATACTGTCTGATTCTGATGGGGCAGCAAGACAAAGCCACCTAGAATCCTCCCTGTCAAGAACCTATTAGGTTCCCTATGATAAACCTGCCAGCCTCCCACTGGAGGCTCATTCTTCATGCTTCCTGTCTTTAAGAGTTTACTGTAAAAACAACATTTCAGAAAAGAGACTGACCAAAGGACTGACTTCTACTGTTGGAAGGGTCAAAGGCATTGTCCATTTCAGAGACTTCAAGCTAATTGCCTACAAACTAAGTTAGGTCTGGAGACCTAAAGACTGAATTTTCAATACATTTTTTTCCACATAGAACTCAAAACTTCCAGACCTCTTTAAAAATTGCAGATCTGGCATCAGTGGCTCTGTGTTAGTGTATGGGTTTTTGTTTGTTTGGCTTGGTTTAGGACTTTAGAAACGGTTATAACCTAGGCTGGCCTGGAATCCTCTGAGTAGCTGAGGATAGCCTTAAAGCTCTTATCTCCTTCCCTCCCTGTCCTGAATGCTGGCATTACAGGTATATCTATGCTAATGTACCCAGTTTATGCCATGCAAAGACTCAACTCAGGGTTTTATGCTTGCTAGGTAAGTACTCTACCAAGTGAGCTATGTCCCTGACCTGGTGCTAGCTTATGAGTCAATCATGGAGCAGGATGACCTCAGCCCATTATCACAACATGGTTCTTCTGTTTTGCTCTAGTGCCAATATTCTTCAGTGTCTTCTACTAGACTCATTTTATCTATTTGCAGGGCTGCCACATACTATGACATTTGGGTTTTAATCCTTAATCTGGTCCATTTATACTTGTCTCAAATAGAGAAAGAGACCTTGGTCAAGGTCATATATCACATTTCTGAGCAAGCCAAGAGTTGACACTGCCTTCCCAGGCCTCCCCGATCTCTGTGCCACAGACTGAAGAACATGCCAGCTCCTGATGAGGAAAGGACTCAGGAGCACACCAGAGACAAACTCTGCACCGTTCACACAATTTTGCCCCAGGCTGGCTTTGCCTGAAATCATATTTGACAGCCTCCCCCAGAAAAATCAATTTGTTTAAAACAGCAACTGATTTCACCCTGGGTAAAAATGTTTGGCATATGCAAAGCAGGAAGCCCTTTCTAACCCATGAACAAGCAGAATTATTTACCATATACACATACACAACAAAATTGTTGAAGTGTGTTTTCTTGGAGGAGGGACATTGAAATATTAAGGACATGAAAATTTGGTTCTCTGAGAGCATTTCTCCCAGCACACAATGTCTTTCTTTGTTATAACATTTGAAAGTATATTTGTCACTATTTTGTGCTTTTAAAGGGGGGAGGGAAAAGGAGGAGGAAGGAAGGAAGAAACGCTCATGATCCTGGGCTCTCATTCAGAAGCAGAGCAATATGAAGGGAGGAGGGGAAGCTGAAAGAAATGGCTCTGCCTAGATGAAGAAATCACAGGCAGAACGTTTCCAAGCTGCTAAACACCAGAAGGAGATAACAGGCAGTGTGTGAAATGCCAATTATGATGGGAACTATAATGGAAACAGTCCTGACAGCAGTCCACACTGTGCTTTGGAAAGCCTCAAGTGCCAGGCAGACGGAATCCTCCTGCGCAGGTGCGTTTGACACCGGGGCTTTCCCTACCTGGGAGCCCTGCGGTTCCAGGGCCCCAGTCATGTAGGAAGCCCTAAAGCAGCTCCCCAGAAAGGATGCTCAACAGTCCCCTTCTGCTGCACTAATTACTTGGCTTCTTCTCTGGAGCACACCCCAGAGTCCCCGCCTTTCCCAAGTCAGTCTCTTGATGTGCCCTCCCACTGTGTTCATGGCACATGGCTGGAACCTTTGCTCTCCTTATGCCCCCCTCCCTCTTCTTCAACCTTCAGGCAAGACTCCAGCCTTCTCTTAAGTTATCTCCTCCCAAAGCTTGGTCCATGGCACTCCCACCCATCAGAATTCTATTTTCTCTATCCTTGCTGCTGAGCTGCTGTAACTCCTTAGTGGCACGTATTGTACTCTGCCTGGCTGCACAGCTCTGGCTCCACTGTCACTATTCCTAACTAGATTGTGAGTCTCTCAAGATAGGAACCATGACTCAGTTTTTTCTGCAGCCCCACATGGCTAGGGTTTTATTGTTGTTTGCTTTTTTTTTTTTTTTTTTTGTCTATAAGCATTTGATAAATGTTTAATGGAAATAGGACTCTACTTTTTTTTTTTAATACCCTGTATAGCTGGAACGAGATGGACCAGCCATGTGAAGCCAAGGAGGGAGAATGGTGCTTCATCACAAAATATACCCCATGTCACCCAGTCAGCTTAACACAAGTGGGCTGCCCTCCCCAACCCCCATAACTGACCCCAAATGGTAACCTATGCCTTGGTACCCTGTGTGGGAGATGTAAATGGGCCAATTGTAGTTTTTGAGATTTCTGTGTCCTTTTTCATCTAAGAGAAGGGAGTGTTGTCTCTGAGGCTTCAGTGTCCAGCCATCCTGACTGTCCTCTCAGCCCACACCATTATCTGTTCTTTCTCACACTTGCCTGGCCTTCTTCTAGACAGACTCTGCTTTCTGAGGTAGTAATGAAAAAGCAGAAATGACCTTTCTTCAAGTCTTCCTTCTCCTTCAGGGCTTGAGTCAAGCTCCTGTGCTAACCCATGTCCTGTGCTAACACATGTCCTGTGCTAACCCATGTCCTGTGCCAAGCCATGTCCTGTGCCAAGCCATGTCCTGTGCTAACCCATGTCCTGTGCTAACCCATGTTCTGTGCTAACCCATGTCCTGTGCTAACCCATGTCCTGTGCTAACCCATGTCCTGTGCCTCTGTCATGGCTGATCTTCTCATCCCAGAAAAGGGATCATCCTCTTACAGGTGCTCAGGCTAAGATTTCAGGACCTTTCCCTTACCCTTTTGGTGACCATCCCAGTTTGTCTCTGCCTTTAGAAAGCAGTTCCAAATATCCCCCTTCTCCTCCTCTCCTCTACTGTTACTCTCTGCACGCACAAAAGATGCCCAGTAGCTCAGACCAATGCTGCCTCAACAGCATCCAAACACCATTCCTTCTACCCCCCTGACCCTGGGGGCCTACTAACTCCCAAGGGCAAGAGGGATTGCACAGCAGAAAGAGCCAAGACCCCAGATGCCAGAAGTCCTCTCCAGGTTTGCATCATTCCAGACTGAACCTAACCTCTTCCAGATTTACATCTTTCCAGCTGCTCTGGCCTCCTGACTTTCGCTATGGTGCACTGTATCTCCCTTCTTCTGGTTGTTGATTTCCAATATCTCCTGCCCCAAACTCCTTCCCAGACTACCCTCCTCCATAGTCAAGCCTCGGCTCAATAATGCTCCCCGTAGAGTTCATTCCTTCTCTTCCTGTTCAAAGGACACCCAGACCACCACCTGGTATCTCTCTTAATCACACAGTCTGCTGTTTGCTTCTCAGTCTCCAACACTATGTTGGGTTTATCTGAGGCCATAACGTCACTGTGCTATTTGTTTGTATGGAGCCCATCCCCCCATCATTCTGCCATGAATTTCACCAGAGCAGACATTGCCTTCGTTTCCTGACTTTACTTCAGAATTGAGGACTGAGCCTTGCACGCCAGGGTTGTGTCTTCTCCATGCACGTGGCAGGCGGTTCCTCTCATCTCCACGGTGTTCCACACACCCACCACCCTGATGTCTGTCCAGCCACCTTGACCGTTCTACATGTATTTGGGAAATGTCTCTACTTGCATTTCCTAACACCCCTATGTTCTCTGTGACCGCTGTCCCCAACCCCACACCTGGAAGATGTGGCTTTTCGTTTTTTATAAACTGATAAAATATTAGAAATTCCCCTGTTGATGTATATAAAGATGATTGAGGATTAATATTAAAAACAAATAGAGCAATGCATGAAGTCAACTAGAGCCTCTCAAACTGCAGTCTACAGAACCCTGGGGAGTTTTTGGACTTTATGCTTTCATGTTGATATAAATCTTTTAAAAGTAGTTAATAAAAAAAGCATACCTTGCTTTATCATAATGTATACTGGCCACATCATAACCAAGTACTCTGCTGTGACTGTGATACCTGTACTGCAGCATTGCTCTACAATTTGAGTCACAAGAAAGCTAAGCTTCTGTGACAAGCTAAGAAGCTGCAAGAAACCTGACACCAGAAAGCAGGGACACCTCCCTCTATACTATATATATATTCCTCTATACTCTTCCCCTCCATTACTCTCCCCTCACTTTATTACTACCTACCCTTCCTCCACCTCACTATTACCCCTCCTCTCTAATAAGGCCTCTACCCCATATTTTCCCAATCACATTTCGAAGTTCCCCTCCACAATAAAGAGAGGAGGTTGAGACCCTTAGTATCGAATGACCCAGTCATTAGAAAAGAGTTTTCATGCAGGCAGACAGAATGAATGGCAGATAAAGAGGAGCAGGTCCTTAGAAAAACTAGAGAATCTTAAGAAAAATCCAAGCAAATATGTGTGTGTGTGTGTGTGTGTGTGTGTGTGTGTGTGTGTGTGTGTGTATTATATGAGAATCAGGATGTTTCAATAAAATTGAAAACACTGTATGGAATTGATAACTTTCAGCGTATGTTTGTGTGTGTGTGTTCCATGTTCAGATACTGAAAAGATAGTTGGGGCACTTCAGTTCTATACATGATCAATATCAAAGGTAAATGTTCGCGTAATGCTTTCATTGTAAGAGTTGTTCTGGAAAGTGGAAAAGGAGAGATAGCCAATTCATTATAGAAAGCTGATATTGTGAGCCTCAAGTGGACAGGGACAAAACCAAATAGGTTCATTATGTTTGACACATAGAAACAAAACTTCTAAAATAAATAGTGGTTTTTGGAATGTAACGGTGACATGAAAACTTACCACCAGGTAAGAGTTCATACATGAAGAAAATATTTAAACATCAGAGGATCTGCTTCAAGTCACTGATGATGGATGGAAGAATAACTGTCCTAATATTTTAATATAGTCAAAGTATTGCTGACTATATTAAATACACCTACTTATTTAAAATGATTTAAAAAATAAGAACAGAACTCTTTCAGACTGGAAGAGCTGAATACTAAAAGGCTACAGACATTTGGTGCCCTTAAGCAAATAGATTACTTTATATTTCTGAATGAAAGCATATTTATCTGAGTCAGAGAAAAAAATTTTTGAACAAGAATTGAGAGGAACAAGGAGCAAGATGAAAAATTAATAGATTTAATTACATCAAAATTAAAAATTGCTACTCACTGGTGGCCATAATGAATAAAATTCACAAAAAGGCCATGAACATGGCAATGAATTTTTCATTTTATAAAACCAGTAAGAAGTGAATATCTGCATTATTAAACAATTCCTGCCAATTAACAGAAAGGAAACCTAACAGAGGAGTAGGCAAAACCTATTGGTAGGAGGAGAAAACAAACAGGCTAAAAGCACTTCAAAAATAGGGAACCCCATTATGGATTTTTAAAATGCCAATTAAAACAGCAAGGTAATACTACACACCAATCAAGTCGCAAAACATTTTAAAGTCAAACCATAGGCACTGTTTGGTTGGGGAAGCAGGGAAAGGGCACAAATGCATTGTTACCCTTCCTGCTGCTGGGAGTGAAAGTGTGCACCATCACTCCGGAGCACAGGTGCATTGAAGGTTCTACAAACAGGTATTTGAGGACCGCCAGGACCACTCTGGAAACAGCCCTGAAGGAAACACACACCAGGATCTACAAGTACACTTGCAGAACGCTATTTGTGACAGCCAAAAACTGGAACAACCCAAGAGTCTTATGATATGATGTTCTTTCTCCCGTAGCCTCTTGACCTCTCACAAGGGCTACCCTCAGCAGCACTCCATGACCCTTTCAATTCTGCAACTCTTATGCTGCCTGGACAAGTCATACTGAGTAGCACAGGTAAGTAATACTCAGTAGCATAGATGATTCTGGAAAACATGGCAGTCCCTGGAAAAAGTGAGAGACAAGATAAACTCTATCCATCACTTAATGTATGGACCAACTAAAACCAAACCACAAGACACTGCAGGTTTTTCATTTTGCAATAAATTTATAAAAGATGTCCAAGAACCTGCAGTCATCTGGAGCATGTGGTTATGGGAGGGTGCAAAGAAGGTGGAGACCAGGAAGCAGCAGAGAAAATTGAAATAAAATAGCACAGGAGAGTCATTTGCTATGGGTGAATGAGGATAGTTTGCCATGGTTTGAGAAATGTAATTAATTCGATTTTTATAGTTTGAGTTTGCAGAAAAAGACACATGTGCTGGAAACACTGGGCTACTCCATTAGCAGTGCCCACAGCTCCCTGGGAGGGAAAAGAATTGGGGATGTCTTATTCCATAGTAAGTCTTGCCATTCGCTTTGCATGCAGACATTTATGTTAAAAAAAGATAAGGAAACACCAAATTAAACTGATGTGATTAACTTGAAGGTAGGCTTTGTTCTGTCTTAATGTAATTGATAAATTTGCTTTTGTTTTATAATCACACAAGATTTCCAAGCATTGGGGATGTGTAACTGATTTTATGTTCATAAAAGCATAAGCTTCCCTGATCATAAGAATACTCTAAATGCTGAGTCACTCAGAATATTTTTTCATGGGGACTTTTTGTTGTTGTTGTTGCTACTCTTACCTTGTGTCAAATGTTGCATCAGAAGCTGAATTTTGGAGCCCCTAGGTACCTGAGTGAAATCTTCAGACTGGTTTGAGGGGCCCAAATGTGCAGATACACCTCTTGGTCCTTTCATACTTGGGAGTATTTCTTCAAACTCTCTCAAATCCTTCTTGTCTTGCATGTCGCTTTGCATGGTTCTTAAACACCCAATTTGGTTTGTACACGTAAAGGTTTGTTTTTGTTTTTGTTTAAAATAGAATTGTTCAAAGGCAAGATGCAGAAAGGTAGGGCTATTTTTTTAAAAAAATCTAAAAGTAGCTAGCAGTGAGTGGACAACAGCAAATGTATACATTCGGGAGAAATAGGAAATGTTGCTAAGTGGTCTGCCTGGGGAAGATGAGTGCTGTGTAGCCTGTCTAAGTCACTGTAGGATATGGTCTTCTTAGTCATTCATTGGGGACTACCACTGCTTCCCACTGAGTCCCCTAACTTTGTGGGACACTCCGTTTCCATGTTGCTACATTGAGGACATGCTGCATAGACCCCAAGGGACAGTGAAGGTGAACCATTCCACATTCACCCCTCCTTGGGATCTGTCAAACCAGATTTTACTTTATGTCCATAGATTTCTTCAACTATCTTCACAAAAGCATTCTCTATTCTACTGAGCATGTGGGAGTTCTTTCTTTTACTCCTCGGCCTGTTTGACACTGGTGATTGGTTTAGGGTTGCAGTATATTGGTATTGTGTGAGTACTAACCCTTGCAAGTCAGCAATGGTCCCAGCCCATACACTCATGTACATGAAACTCATTATAGGCACACACTATTCTACAAATGAACCATGAAGAAATAAAAAGAACACTCCTGTCTCTTCTCTTCTGTCTCTTTTAAATTGTCAAATCTCTGCTCCTTCCCCTAGAACATTACTTCCTTACTGGGGCCCCATATTTTCTCATTCATTTATCTCCTGTCCAACTCTACAACAATAACCACAAAACATTTCATTTGTGTAAGAAGACCAGTAGCATTGTCCTCAGAGAGGCTAAAAGCTATTACTTAGAAAGTCATTGGTAAGAACTGAGACTAAAACCCAGCTTTGCCCAGTTCTATGACTCCCATCTTCCCTCAGTCCTCCCACCATCACAACAAACAATAGACAAAAGTGAATGATGCAATCAATGCCGTGGGAATCGCCAGGGTCTTGTTCTGCCGAAAGGAGGATGGGGCATGTGCAATAAACCCTTGGAACATTGTGAAGGACTATTATCCATGTAACTATCATAATGGTTGTAATTACTACTGCATCTCCCATTGCATTAGCAAGGACCCAGAATGACCTTTCTTAATAAGTTGTTCTAGCCATTCTGTAAGTAGGGATCAATGCTCTGTTCTGTTTAGTAGAAGAAGAAGAAGAAGAAGAAGAAGAAGAAGAAGAAGAAGAAGAAGAAGAAGAAGAAGAAGAAGAAGAAGAAGAAGAAGAAGAAGAAGAAGAAGAAGGGAAGAAGTAGGGAGGGAGAGAGGGAGGGAGGTTAGGGAGGTCTTGGAGGTTGGTCATCCTGATAAGGAATCTCATCAAGGTCAGGTAGGGAACATTAATGATGTTTTTTGTTCTTAACAGCCCCGTTTGATCATGCCAGCTGTTCTAGCCACAGGTTTAGGCATCAGGGTCAAGTTTGGGAATCATCAGGGCCCTATAACTAATCTGTTGTGCCTTGTACAGGATAGTACCTCTCAGAGGAAAGACCAAAGTCACACTAATATACCAAATTACAATTCCATCTGCCCAGACTTGACTGGCTTAAAAAAAAAAAAAAGAACAAAAACCTGTCCTCAAAGGGGAGAGAGTAAGAAGTAAGTCGAATTCTACCACCCAGCCCTCATCAGCACACCAAGCTCTCTGTCAGCCCTGGATGAACCTTGAGGTGAGCACAGACCCACAATGACCTTGCCTGTACGGTAAGGCAGGCAGAAAAACTTCTGCCAGTTATATAGGGCAGTCATCAGCTGTCAGACAAAAATATTTGTCAGTTCCTGCTGACTGGAGCTGTGTTGGAACCAGTGACCTCGCTGTACAAATCTCCTGACCCCATTAAGGCAGCAGGCACAGCACAGCCTTGTTTCTGGTGATGGCTAGTCCTGATGCTGATGTTGCTTGTGCTTGGGACTCAGACAGAAACCTGAGTTTGGATGGATGAGCTTGGACCCCCTGCCGCTGATCCATTCTCCCACCTGTGTGCTCTTCTGGCCCCATTAGCCTGGTCTGAGGATAAGAATGTCACCAGATGAAATGAACCCAGACCACATGGTACAACAGCCCTATCCTAGGAGCTGGCAAAAAATGAGGTGAGGTCACTATAGGTATGTGGCATTTTCCAAGGTGTGGGGCCTTTTTTTAAATGAGGCTGTATGTGGCTGTGTATATGTTGTGTATTATGTGTAGTGTCCATGGTATGTGTATGTGATTGTATATAATAGGATGTGGGCATGGTTGTGGGTATGTGCGTGTGTTTGTTGGGTTTGTTCTAGGGAGCTAGGTGTGAAAGTGATGTAGAAAATAAGGACATGTAATAAAGGCCAGAAAGAGGCAGACACCAGAAGGAGGAAGGAAAGACACTAGTAAAGGATGGAATGATAATTCAAAGGGGAAAACTTACCCTATAGGAGTTATGGATCTTGGAAGCAGACGTCTACTGAAACACTTTTAAGTAGATGGATACACTGAGGGTCCCATTGCTGACCCAGGTTAATGAATGGGAGAAAAAGCAGCATCTGCAGCAGCTGCAGAATGCATTCAGCAAGCACAGGCTGTGACAGATGACAAGCCCCCACTTTAATTCCAGACAAGTCAGAAGCCTCTCTCATAATCAGGACTCAGTCTCTTCTAGCCTGGCTCCCAGCTGCATCAATGTGAGCATCTGCCCCATCAGGCACAGGGCAGGGAGGAAGGAGGTACCACTTTCTTCTGCCTTAACAGGGAGGAGGAACTGAGAAGTGTAGCAGATAAGCATGGTCTACCCACTGCACACATGGTCCTGAGGCCATGAAGGGAGTGGACATAAGAAATGAAAACTTGGGAGGCAAGCCAGGCCTCCAGGTGGGTATACAGCCCTTGTGTTCTACATAGACTGCTGAGAGGGTCCAGAGTAACCTGTCCTGAGGACGAAGTGACAGCCTATTCCTGACACTCCACCTGTGGTGCAACTGCCCAGTCCTGGACAGCAAAGTCCTGGTTGGAAACTTTAAAGATGATCTTTCAAATGAAGATACCATTCTCAAGTGGTTGCAGGGTTTAGGACTTCTTCGAAGCCAATGCCTAAGAGTTGACAATCTCTGTTCCCTCCTGCTCTCCTCGGTCATTTACAGCACTCAAACCTTTGACTGGGTCGCACACACTTTGTGATAAACACATTCCCATTGATTCCTTAAAAGCAGAGGTTCACAAACAGGGAATTCTCTTCTCTCCAAAATCAATAGGAAAAGATAGAATTTCTCTTTTGCTCCCTTGCAATCCCCAGAGCCCATTTTGAGAACTTGAACTAGAGTGGAGAGGAGGAGAGAGAAGAACACCAACAAATTCAGACTGAAGACTGGATGCACAATTTCTGGTTTTCACATAGATTTTTTTTTCAAAGTCTCTGAACCAAGCAGACTGCAGAAAGGAAGGTAACAAATGTTTGGAGAGAGATTCTCAAAGAAAACCCCCATACTTTTCAGGTTGGGAGAAGGGAAAGAAGGGGGACAGTGTAGAAGCCTCTGTCTCTGTACTTCTTTACACAATTTTCAGAGAGTGGGGAATTTCAGGCAATCAGGAGCCCTAACCAGTGTTATAGGTCTCTGCTGGACAGGACACAGGAGGTAAAGTAAAGTGTCCTCCCCCCCCCCCATAAATCAACTTCCCAATAGGCCTGGGACTGCAGAAACCCAGATTGGAAAGAGCCAAGCATCTGGGTGAAAGAAAGAATGAAACTTAAACTTTCTGGGAAAGACCATCTTCTGTCTAGTAGAGATGGAAGAAAAGGCCAAGGAGTTCATCAAGGAGAGTAATTAGCCATAAATCAACTGCTACTGAGACCCAGGGTCTCATGTGCTGTGAGGATGGGGAGGACAGGGAGAGAGACCCCTGGACTCCACTTCTCTTAGTTGGGCATGTTAACTCATCAAAGACCCTCAGGGAAAAAGTCCGTAGAGGAAATCAGGAGAGGCAGCATAGAACCCTCTTGTCAAAAGCTTCAGAAGTCAGGACTTGTGAAGAAGCAAAATTGATGAGTGAGGACTGTTCCCTTCATGAATGGCTGCAGTCAGGAGGAAGGTACTCTCTGATTCACTCTCACTACAGACATTTTGAGGGACAGAGAAGCTGAAATAAGTAGACCCACAAGCTCTGCTCCCACAGAAGTTTTCCCCTTTATCACAGAGATCTAGATGCTTCACAGAGACTACAAGTGCAGAAAACTTAGTGTTGCAGAACCTGGAGGCTGGCAACACCCTGGAAAGATAGGTTGAGAGAAATAATGGGTTGCTAGGAAAACAGGTGTTCACCCAATCGGGTAATTTTGATGGTTTTGTGTTCCCTTCATCACTAACCTTAACTTTTGTCATGGTAATTTTTCTATAGTTATTTTAAAGGTAGATCTGGGGTGAGTGCCAGAAAATGAAGGATCCATGTCCCAGACACTCATTGTTTGCCACAGACATGTTTCTCCCAACTGTAACAACCTCAGTGAATTCCAGAAACTCACACCAATCTCTTCCAACTCAGTTTCCATACCAAGTCAATAAGGGCACTGAAATGGCTCAAGGCACTGAAGAAAGCTGTATGAAATGTGACTCAGAAGTCCCAACCAAGCAAGACTGGCATTTGTCAATGAGCTGTTTCTTTGATCCCTACAGTGCCCAGGCCAGCACATGAACTGAACACAACTCTAGAGTTAGGCTCTTGGGCCCCATGGGGGAAAAAAACTCATAATACCCAAGAAACAATTCACAGACCTTAGAAAGCTCAAAAAGAAGGTCTGACAGAATATGGATGCCTCTGTCCTTCTTAGAAGGGAGAGCAAATCATTCATGGGAGGAAATACAAGGTCAAATAGAAGAGCAGGGATTGAAGAAAAGATCATTCAGAGACTGCCTCACCTTGGGATCCATCATATATGCAGCCACCAAACCCAACCACTATTGCTGATGCCAAGAAGTACTTACTAGAAGGAACCAGATATGGATGCTTCCTCAGAGGCTCTGCCAGAATCATACAGATACAGTTGAGGATGCTTGCAACTAACCATTGGACTGAACAGGGTGACACCAGTGAAAAAGCTAGAGAAAGAACTGAAGGAGCTGAAAGGGTTTGCAACCTCATTGGAAGAACAACATTATTAATCATCCAAATACTCTAGAACTCCCAGGGATTAAAACACCAACCATTGAGCACACATGGAAAGACCCATGGCTCCATTTGCATATGTAGCAAAGGATAGCAGTGTCTGTCATCAATGGGAGAAGAGGCCTTTGGTCCAGTGAAGGCGCATTTTCCCAGTTTAGGGGAATGCCAAGGCACTGAGGTGGAGAGGGTGGTTGGGAAAGGGAGCACCCTTATGAAAGCAAGTGGAGGGGGAACGGGGATGAGAGTGAGGGGAAAGAGGATAATATTTGAAATTTAAATACAGAGAATATCCAATAAAAGTTAAATTAAAAAGATATATAGATAGATGATAGATAGATAGATAGACAGCAGAAGATAGAGATAGATAATAGATAAGAGATAGGTAGATAGATATTAAAACTGTAAATAAGGGAAAAGAAAAGGGACAGTAGGGGGACTAGCAAAAGAAAAAGAAATCAAAAAAAAAAAAAAAAAAAAAAAAAAAACCAGTTGAGTGCTGAGTCAGCAATGGCTTCCCAGGGATGGAAGAAAGCTGTACCTCTTCTGCTGACCTGGCTAAGGTGTCCAGAGAAGTAGAAGCAGGATTGAGGCCCTAAGATTGGAGAAGAAGCACCAGATAGTTTGGGTCTTTGAAGGTCAAAGGCACGATGTTGTTCATTCCAGCTCTTCCCCACTGCACTTAGTCCAGAGAATCAGGATGTTCATAAGCATTTTCTGTGGCAGTGTCTCCAGTGATTGATTTGTTTAATCCCACCATCACCAGCATTCATACACAAGGCTCACAATCAGTATCACAGAGGCATTAGAGCCATTGTGGAAGGAGGTATGTGTGCAGAGGTGCTAGATTCGTAACTGTAAAGCAAACCTGGGCTACACCACCCCAGTTGACCTGAGGATTAAGAGATAATGAGTTGCCCACTGGTCCTATCAGAAATCCTGATTCTTGGGCTTCTGAGAAATAGTAACATAAATGGTTGCTGTCAGCAGCTTTATAGTGGTGCAATTGTGAGACAGGAAGTCAGAGCAGGGGTAGGCCATCCAAGGGACACTTTATTCCAGGCACATTCTAGAAGGCTTTACTGAGGGAGGTTTCTAGAATTCCTCCTTACCTGGCTTTACACTGTGCCTCCAACTGCACCCAAGGAGAACCAACCCTATAGTCTTTAAAAGCATAGTGAGAGTAAAGTAAATGTCTTTCCTCAGCAAAGGATTGGAATGCAAATCCCCAATCAATGAAGGAAAATTTAAAGAGATTAAGGTTGCATTCATGACCATACAGACTTGTTTCTCTCCCTTCAAGAACCATCTCTTTTAAGTTTGATGTTTTTATTCTCCTTATCTTCTATATTTACAGTCTCTATCCTTCCTCCACCTCCTATTTCTCTCCCTTCCTGACTAATTTCAATCATCTTTTCTGACTTTGGATTCCATTCCCATTTCTTCCTACCTCTTCCTACCATCTGGTTCTAGGCATCTCAGCTGTGCATGCTCTCAGAGCAGATGCAATATTTTCCATAGTCATTCTCTGGCCCAGAGAGGATGATGCATTCAATGTTCATAAACTTGGGAGCATGCAAAGCTAGTCTGTCTACAATCTGCACAGAGAAATTACAATTTCCATTCTCAGACCCAATATCACTTAATCCAAAGGTGAATATTTAGAGAAATTTGGAGTTCTGGCATTTGGCTGTTCCTATGTTTTTAGGAACAAATTGGGGTTAGCATATAGAGATTATAACCAGAAACCACAGACGAGCAAGGAAAGGATGTAGATTTGGGTCATGAATATTTAGAATAGTATTAAATATCCAGGTTTAGGCAAGAATGACCTAGGCAATAAATTATGATGTTTAATAAGGTCTTGTGTTCACCATATAGCTCTGTCAGAGTGTGTGTCTTATTTCCTATGTGTTTTATTTCTTTCATCCTGATGATCCTTTTCAACTGCCCCAGCCACCTTGACATAACCTTCTTACCCCCAGACATTACCATGACTCATCTCTTTCATTAAACCTAGTGGATGCCCATTGCTCTGAGTATGTCCATCCCATAATATAGCTCCAAATAATTTACTGTCCTGTCCTCTTCTTGTCTCCTTGTCTTCCAGAAAGGAATCAGACAGGCCAAGTGCTTCTTTTGTACCTATTCAGAATCAATCAGGTTTGGTGTGAGCATCTGGCAGATGGCTAATAGTGGATGGTGGATGGATGGATTTGAATCTCACGCAAGCCAGTATGGAAGCAGGGGTGGGCATCATATTTCTGTTACAATGATGTCAAACTCAATGGTGTTTCAAGAAGCCTTTGCCTTGTCCTTTAGATCTAGGAAGTATACACTTTATGTTCTTTAGGACATTCTGCCTTCTGAGGATGGAGAAGACAGTGGGTTTATGTGGGTGCCTTGTGAGCAGAGGCTGGACCCCCTTTGAAGGAGGTCAAAGACATGACTACTCCTGCCCTGTGGAAGAAGTTTGACTGGCCTGAGAGTCTACTTCTAAGCTTCAGTAACTATATGATGAACTGTCACTTTTTTGACTTGTTTTTCTTCTTGACAGCAAGCCTTCCCATGTGCTAGGGTCCCATGACTAGTTTTCTATCTGTGTGGGTCAAACACACAGTTCCCAAGGATGATTTTATTTTTCCAACTGCAGTAACAAAATATTTACCAAAAGCAACTTAAGAACACAAGATTGAACAGTGGTTCAACTTGAGGGTAATGACCCCTTTGGCTTTCCAATGACCCTTTCCCAGGAGTTGCATAAGACCATCCATCAGAAAATACAGATATTTACATTATGATTCATAACAATAGCAAAATTATAGTTATGAAATAGCAATAAAACTAACTTTGTGGTTGGGGGTCACCACAACATGAGGAACTATATTAAAGGGCTGTAGCATTACAAAGGTTTGAAACCACCAATTTAGGCTCAATCCATCAAGCAGGGGGAAGCACAGTATTAGGAGTGTGGGGTATCTGGTCACAGACCATAGTCAAGACATGGATAGAAATAAATGCTGTCATTCAGCTTGCTTTTTCCTTCTTTTTCAGTGCAAGACCAGAATGTCCAGGATGGTTAGGTTATGTAAAAATGTTCTAGAAACTTCCTCATAAACACACTTTTGTTACTCAAAGTCGGGTCAAGGTATTAGCAGCATTGGCACCGGTAGGCTTTGTTAGAAATGTAGAAGCTCAAACTGTGAATGATGGCTCCTATATGTAAGCCAAGCTTTCAAGAAGCTGAGGCCAGAGCATTGATCTTGTGTTCAAGATCAGAAGGGGCTATATAATGAGATTCTGTCTCAACAAAATAGAAGAAAGGGAAGGATGATAGGAGAGGAGAAAGAGAAACAGGAGGAAGGGAAGGGGGAAAAAGTAGGAAAAGAAATGGTACAAATAGGATGGGAAGTGTGGGAGGAGATGTAGATGCTTTATCCTAACTCCAGCTCTGTTGGATCAGAAGTTGCATGCATACTCTTGGAATCTCTGCAGCTGCTTACTCATCACCCACAATTCCCTCTTTTTCCTCTCTCCTCCAGCCCAGAAAGATGCCCAAAGGAAAGAAGGCCAAGGGAAAGAAGGTGGCCCCAGCCCCTGCCGTCATCAAGACTCCAGAGGCCAAAAAGGTGGTCAATCCTTTGTTAGAGAAAAGGCCCAAGAACTTCAGCACTGGGCAGGTTGTCCAGACCAAAAGAGATCTAACATGTTTCATCAAATGGCCCACTACATCAGGCTGCAGAGGCAAAGAGCCATCCTTTATAGGTGGCTCAAAGTACCTCCTGCCATTAACCAGTTCACCCAGGCCCTGGACAGGCAAACAGCTGATTAAGCTTGCCCACAAGTACAGGCCAGAGACAAAGCAAGAGAAGCAAAGGCTACTGGCTTGTGCTAAGAAGAAAGCTGCTGGCATAAGGGACATCCCAACTAAAAGACCATCTGCCCTCCAAGCAGGAGTCAATACAATCACTACCTTGGCAGAGAACAAGAAGGCTCAGCTTGTGGTGATTGCCTATGATGTAGACCCCATTGAGCTGTAGGTTTTCCTGCCTGCTCCATGTCGAAAGATGGGGTCCCCTACTGCATCACCAAGCGAAAGGCCAGGCTGGGGGCCTGGTCTACAGGAAGACATGCACCACTGTTGCCTTCACACAAGTTAACTCAGAAGACAGGGGTGCTCTGGCTAAGCCGGTGGAAACTATTAGGACCAATTATAATGACAGATCTGCTGCCACTGGGGAGGCAGCGTTTTGGGTCCTAGTCTATGGCTTGGATTGCCAAGCTGGAAAAGGCAAAGGCTGAAGAACTCACCACTCAACTGAGTTAAATGTATGCTGTTTTCGGTACATAAATATAATTACTAAATTATCTTAAAAAAAAGGTGCATGCTTAATGGGATCTCCGAGTGATATCTGTGCCCTTTCTTTCCATTTGAGAAGCACTGGGGTGATCAATGTACACCAACCAGCTTTAATAGGAGCAGATTCTGATGACTCCCATGTAGGGAGTAATACCATGTACCAAAGAAATCTCTATGAGTCACATTACCTATTGTGCTTGGTCCATGAGAAGTGGCATTATTAGGAGGTATGGCTTTGTTGGGTGAAGTGTGTCATTGTGGGGGTGGGCTTTGAGGCTCTATGCTCAGGTTCTGCCCAGTGCAGAAGGTACCCTCCTCCTGCCTGCCTGCACAATTGAGTCTCTTCCTGGTTGCTTTTGGATCAAGATGAAAAACTCTCGGCTCCTCCAGAACCATGTCAACCTACAGGTCGCCATGATTCCCACCATGATGATAATGGACTGAACCTCTGAAATTGTACCCTAGCCCTAACTAAATGTTTTACTTTATAAGTGTTGCCTTGGTCATGATGTCTCTTCACAGCAATGAAAACCCTAAGATACCTCTAAAGCATCTTGTGTGAGAAAAGAATCCAGGATCAGAGCCACAGGGTAAGGAAGCAGGGGTCCTCTACCCTTTGATGGATTTCTAAGTGGTCATGTGATTTTAATGGTAGTTTAAGAAGCAAACTTCTGTTGTGGACAGCCCAGCCCAAATGATGCTCTTTGACAACTATCATGATTCCTTCAGTGTCAGCCACATATGCAGTCTGGTGTACTCGCAATAAGGAGGTGATGTTCTTTAGCCATGCCTGTCTCAGACTAGCTTACCAGGTCCCAGGATACAATCCATTCTGGCGAGAGTAGAATGGCTCAATTGTTTTCGAGTGGAAAGTGGGAGAGGCAAATTTTGCTGGCAGTCACCTGGCATCTCAAAAGAAGCCAGGGGGTAGCACTGGATGCTACTCTAACAGGCTGTTTTGTTTTGTTTAACACCTGCCATGACTAGCACCATACAAATAGTACATATATCCTCTGTGATCATATCAACAGCTCTACGAGGCACAAGCATAGCCTTTCTTTTAAGAATGAGCAAGCAGAAATAAGCAAATGACTTATGTGAGCTCCATTGTGTGATGAAAGGTAAGGCTGCACTCTGATCTGATTTTCTCCAACCTTGTGATCTCCTGTGGCCCCGGGTCTCCTTGCCCAGCAGCACAGATGCTCTGGGATGGCAGTTCACTTGCTCAAGTCCCAGGCTTTAGGCCCCTGTAAGAGAGAAGGCTTCAGAGCTGAGTAAGTTCTATACTGGGAATCATGGCTGGCCAGGATTGCCCCAGAGTCATCAGAGCTGTTCCTCATTAGAAGCCTGAGCATCTGCTCCTGCCTTGGTTTCCCCATATTCTCCCAGCAGGCTGCGGTAAGTGATAATGAATTATCTCACTGGGGGCTAAGAGTGATGAAGAGATAATGAGAGTGAAGCAGATGAAAGATAATGTGAAGTAACCGTCATAATTACAGCTTCTGCAGAGACCCTCTCCTTCCCTGTAATAGAGAAAAGAAAAAATTCCCCAGAAACCATAGGCAAGCAGAAAGCCTGGCTGGCAGTGGGGTGGATGAAAGCCAATGAATGGAGTCCCTAAAGTATATCCAACTCCATGCCAGGGTCTCCTCTGAACATCTCATGAGCCACATGAAACAGGTCCACTGTGCAATCAGCAACAATTCGAGGTGACTTTAGAGCTCCCCTCTCCCCCTCCACACAATACACTGCTCAGTGATAAACCACATTTTAGTAAAATTGTACATGTTTCAGTCAACAGTATGTAATTACCCAGGTGGGTATTTTCCAGTAGAAACTTGAGTTAAATGGTTTTAAAAAAAATAGTCCCTACACAAGTGCAAATATTAGCAACCACCAACCAGGCTGGGTTTCTGGTGAGTGACCAGTAATGTTAAAGGGGAAAACTATACGCTGTCAGATGTGAGGTTGTAGAGCTGATTGTAAGGAGAAGTCTTGGCTGTTAACAAGGAGAGAGGAGAAGGGGGTGCTGCTCTTAAGACAGCAGTGCAAGGGATCCTCCTCATATTCTCAGAAACCTCTCTAGCTTCTGAGAATCAAGTCCAGAGCAGCTACCAACAGCCTGCACATTGTGGAAGGAATGTGTCAGAGCAGGACAGCACCCTTGTCCTCCTTATGGAATTCTACACTATTCCTCTCTCCCTATAGCTTGCAACACGACCATCCTCTCTGTCTGGATTCCATATTTCCTCTCCTCTCCTTTGTGGTTAGCTAACAGTTAATGGTCTACTCTGAGTTTGCAAAGCCTAGAAAATGTCTTCATAGGCACCAGATTGGGGTCATGAAATTCATTTCACTCACATTGTGACCTCTGCCACTGCAGTATTTCTTGCCTCCTGGGGCATGAGCCTGGTTGCTTCATTAACCCCTGAGATCTGCCAAAGCTTGTCTGGGGATTGAAGTAATGCATGGATCTAGTTGTGGGACACCCAGAGCTTGAATCCAGGACAGAAAGCCAGGTGAGAGAAAGCTGCTGAGATGTGGCTGCTCTTGTCACCCCTGCTAGGGCACAAGAAAGGACATCAAACAAATGGGTAGCATCTGGAACTGAGGGAAGAGAAGCATTTTATCGAAAGTTGGTGCTTGGTAAGGAAATGAGCTTTTAGCATTGCCTAGTAGTTCTTAATTCACTTGCTTCTTAGCTACTGTTTATTATACGTTATAGTACATGTTGGACTCAGTGCTACAGAGGAATGAGAAGCTACATGTGAGGTGACCATGCTAAGGGATGGAGACTAGCATGTCCGGGTGAAAGGGAGAGACATAGAGTAATATTGAGAGATCCTTGGTTCCAGAGACATCCTCATGGAAAGAGGACAATTACCAATTACGCTGAAGTTTAAAAACTGTTAGTGAAGAAAGACTGTAACATAATCAAGAAAGCATGTGGTTTCAGATGAAGAAAGAGATCATCATAGTTCACCACAGGCCTGTGTGCAAGGCTTAGGGTTATAATGCCATTCTGAAATCCATGGTGTGGGAAAGAGAGGAAAATATGAATATGGTCCAGTTCAGAATCAAGTTTACATCTATCGATCTTCATCCTGATTGGACTCTATTTGCAGCTTGGTTAGAAGGAACACGAGTTTCAAGACCGCTGAATTAATTCAGGGAAAGAGCAATGATGCTCTAACTAAGGCTATGGATGGAGATGAGGAAAAGAGAATAGGATGGGACCTGAGACAGAAGAGGCAGTTGTAGGTACTGAATACCTACTGCCATCAAGAAAGAGAATGAATGATGCAGGTTTGGAATGGGGACAGATACCTGGGGAGAGTGCAGGTTTAGGGGATGCTGAGGGTTTCGCTGTGGAGATGTTGGCTTTGAGCTTTGAGGATCCTGTGGTCCTTCAGGTAGGGAAATCCACAGAACTCTTTCTTTGTACCTAGTCATCAGGACCCAGAAGAAGCGAGAACAGAGACCACCCAAGTCAGCCACTTTGTGGAAAACTGGCCACGTGGAACAGAGTAAAGATGTGGCATCCAGCCTCATTTATGTAGAGCAGCTACTTAGCAACCCAGACATTTCTATCACAGGGCCAAGACACCTGAATGGGTATGACACAACCATATCACACCCAACTAGATAAGGCTGCTAAATAAAATATGGGAAATCCAGTTAACTTGTCATCCCCTATAGCCAATATGTTTTATTTATAACTATGCCCCAAGGAGCGAACAGGATATACTTATATTAAAAACTTAATAGCTAAACCCAGAGGGAATAAAACAAGGTCCCCCTTAGGTCCTGGTTACATTAGGCCCAGAAAATTGTACTTGCTAGTAGAAAATAATGCCTTGGTAACTCTAACAGGATCTGAAAGCTTTGTGTGCCTGCTTATCCATTAGGGCTCTCTGTATGCAGTGGTGGGGGGGGGGTTGGGTGGGATGGAATGCTGGCCTTCCCATGAAGAGCACAGGTTTGGCTCTGGCAGAGGAGCTGGCTCATTGTAGAGAGACAACAAATGTTTGGATAAAGAAACAGATGGAGTAATTCAGATTTGCTGCCTACTTCCTCATGGGTACAATAAAACCTTTCTCTGCAGACATATTGTGAAGACCTAATGAAATACTCTGAGTAAAGTGCCAAACACAGGCACCTGTTTGTATCTCACCTGACTTACCTGCTCTGGTCCCAAATGTGTCACAGATAAGACATTTTGACTTAGGGACTTATCTTCAATAGGAAAAGTGATGACATGAACAATGTTACTATTTTTGGCTTTGCAGTTCATGCTGACCTTGGACTTCTTATGTAGCCACTGCTGGTCTTGAACTCCTGATTTCCCCTCTTTGCCTGTTAAGTACTAGGATTGCAGTGTCACCAAACCCAGTTATTAATTTTATTTTATTTTCTAAATGTAGCAAATCGAAGATGGAACAATCCTAAATGTCACTCTCCTGTGGAACTGATTTTGTCACTTGCTGTCCACTCAGTGACAGCCATCAGTCCCTACTGAGACAGATTCTGTGAGCCCAGTTCAGCAAAGATCCCCAATGCACAAGTGACAAGCCCATGTGTCCTAGAGGTGAATTCTAACAAGGTCAGAGGACACTCCACAGCCCCTTTGCTCAGTAACTGAGAGACTTCCAAGTTGCTGTCCTTGCCCGGCAACCCTGGGTTCCCAGCATGCTCTGAGCGCGCTGAGGAGAGTTGTGCGTCCTGCAGGCTTCCGTCTGATTATCATTGTCATCAGCCTGCTTTCACAATCCCCTTTCAGTTCGGAAATGTCTTCTGAAAAGCTGCTTCCTGCCAGGCTACAGTCATCACCCGTGCTCAATCAGCATAGTTACTGCTCACTCCCAGTCTGCATATCTCATGCTCTTCCCTCTGCCTAGAAATGCCAGGGTTGCTTTGCACTAGGACCTTTCCCTAACTTTCGCCCCACCTGCCAGCCTCTGGAACCCACGGGTCTTTTCTTACCTCTAAATTCCCAGGAATGGTACCATGCCACCTTTCACTAGAAACCCTTAAATATATCTACGACGATTTGAAAACAAAGCCTTTTAAATTACATTTAGTTATTCGTGAGTGTGCCACAGTGTACATACGGAGGTCAGAGGACAAACTTGCAGGCATCTGCTCTCTCCTTTCGACATTTGAGTCCAAGAAACTGAACTCAAGTTGTGCCTGGTGGCAGCTGCCTTCACCTACTGCCGCATCTCACCGTCTCTCGCCTTGGTTTTGCTACTTAACTTCTTCTGAATGTTCTGTCTTCTAATCAGATTGTAAACTAGGGTGGGGTAGGAAGACAGGTTTTACTGGTTATTTCCTCAATCCTTCAGTTGGGGTTCCTTCCTGCTGGTCCCCCAGGACAAACACAGAGTGGAAAAGTGATAGAAGGGTCACAAACAAGGACAGTAATGTGTCCAGAGAACTAGCACGGCTTCAAAACTTGGGAGAAGACAATTGAATAGACAGGGATCTTGCTCTTTAGGGACTCCTAAGTCAAGACAGACCGAGTGACTCTTATGGAGAAACCAGAAACATTCCAACCAATGCGCAGGCTCAAGACACACAATAAAATGTTTGCTTGGAGCCCTGAGAGAATTAAAAATATGAATCTTGCATATGAGATCATTCATTTAGTCACTTAACAAATGCTTTGAAAAATCTCCCATGAACTTTGCCCAGCATCCTGTGTAGAGGATGAACCACTGGATGAGTCATGCTTCCTGTTCCTTGGGACCTTACAACTCGATTAATAAACAACTTCCTTTTGGCCAGATAGATCCGGGTGGTCTTCAGTGAAAGGCTGAATTTTAAGATGCAACCATAAAGACAGTAGACTACAATAAAAATAGAGGGAAAGACATTTTTAGTATACCAATCATGATAACACACAATTACTGTATATTTGTTGCTATTTCCAGAGCCTCAGAACATGTATCTAAAGAACAAGAAACTCAAAAGACACACAAGAGTGGGGTTCAAAGTGGCAAAGCCCAAGGTGAATCAAAACAGGGAGGTGGTGAGATGTTTTCTGTGGTAACGGTGGTAATGGTGTGCCTGGCACTGAGGCTGGCTCCCTTCACTCTCTCCCTCAGGGCTGCCAGAACCACAGGGCACTACAATGATGTGCAGAATTAGAGATCTGCACATTAAACTCCCAGCTCACTAACCAAGGCTGAAAGGTGTTCAGCCTGGCCAAAAGGAGTGGATAGGGCCACACCAGGAAAAGGGCCTGGGACATTAGCTCCCATCTAGAGTAAGTGTTTGTAAAAAAATAAAATAAAACACCACCACCACCACAACAACAATATAGAAAGACAGCCCTGACCAGAACAGTCACTTCTGAAAGGAAGTGAGTGACAAACTAGAGCTGCACTTGTGAAAACCACAACTTGTTTCCATGACATCCCATGTTTTGCCCACTTGGGCATGTATACACACACACACACACACACACACACACACACACACACACACACATGACAAAACTTCCTCCCACCAAATTTAAGCTTTCCTTCTGGCCCTGGCCCTTCTCCATGTCAGTTGACTCCAGGCCTCCCTAAGTGTGCATGTACAAATAGGTTTGTCCAGGCGCACACCATAATAAGCTTACACCTTCACTCCGTAGGGAGATGGGATATTGGGATGCTATTAACTAGGGTGGACAGCGACCTCTTATGCTAAGTAGAGGTAGCTGTGGGAAATTAAAGATACTTGGTCTCTGTGATAGTCCCACTCCTCACGGTACTAGGGGTACTCAGTGACACCCCAGCACAGGCTAGGTGACCTCCCTTGAGCAGCCCTCTCTGGCTCTTTTGGGTTTTATTTATTTTCTCCATTCCTCAGGTAGCAGAATATTGGGGGCCCCCAGCACATCACTCTGCTGGGCCTCAGAAAACCTGTCCTGCTGTGATGGATTTTTTAATTGGATTGTGACAAACATTTAATACCTAATAGAGCTCTTACCAGCACAGTTAATTAAGAATGTGACTAATCTAATTCAGTGGGAGCTGAGAAAGAGGGAAGGGAGAGCCAGGAGAGAGGGGAGCAGGATTTAGGGGGAGATGGGGTAGCTAGAGTTGCAAGATGATTACTGAGCTCATTTTTGCTGCTGTTTGGAGCAGAGGACACAGAATGCATAGAGGCTGCATTGAGGTTGCAAGACAGAAGCAAAATGTTGGCAAGTTGCAGGGCAGCCAGACAAACATGGCCTCTCTTCCCAGCCTCCCACTCAGTCCCATTGTGCACACTGGCTTGTCGCCTCTGGCTTGTTAGCAATGCCTGAGCGAACAGGGTTTTGTGGATCTCAGAAAGCTGTATAGAAACTGCCGAGTGTCATGAGACTCATTACTGAACCTGCCTCACAGAGGGTAGCACGCCTTGGCACTGCCAACCCAGAGCAAATGGGCCTCTCACCCCCTCATGGTCCCTCATTGGACACAAGCACGTTATTTGTAAGTCCTTTTATTACGTAGTGCACTCTCACATCGCATATCATGTGAGCTTGCAGCACATAAATGCTCACGTGTCTGTGCTGTACTCACCAGGGTTCGTCTGCAGTTCCACTCAGAAGAAATGCATTCCCAAACACATGAGAGCGACATGTGGATGGAATTAATGACACAGAAATGCATATTTCACACACCAGTGAAGGCCCACTCTAGTGAAAAGTTCCCTCAGGTGTCTTTCCCTGTAGAGAGGATTACACTGGTCCAACCTTGCTGCTATCTGAGTTGGTCCATCCCACCACCATCCTTGAGGTCTAAGTGCCTGCTTGCCATGGGGTGGGACTGCGTTGTGTTTTTCATCCTGGTAGGTGTCTCTCTCTCTCTCTCTCTCTTTACCATCAAGAACGGGGAGGGAGAGATGCTGGGTCAGGATGTAGGGACCATGAGAAAGTAAAGAATCCTGGAAGGCCATAATGAGTTAGCATCTCACCTGTCAGGGAAAGAATACCAAAAGGAGGATTCACTGTCAGGCTGGCTTTCAGGGGGTGGTGTGGGGAGAATATTAGTCTCTAATATACAGGGTGCCATAGTAACTGCTGGGGAGGGAGAATTATTTTGAGTCTCTGCTTCAGCACAATGACATGGAGGGGACTAAGCTTTACAAACCTGTGCTTTTTATAGTCCGATCTTTAATGGCAGCTGATAAGATTAGGGCAGGAGAGCTGTGATTTAGCATTCCCAGGCATTGGCTATTTTACAGGGGCTCAGCTACCCATTGTCTGCACTAATCCCTGTGGTAAGTCTGCTAGAAAGGTGCCTGGGGTTCAGCTGTCTGTTGTCTCAGAGGAAGGAAAGGTGAGCTTCTTAGATATTCTCTTGTGGAGAACAGGATGCTTTTTGGGCAGGGAACCTCACCACCTCCGTGCTCAGACCAGTCAAATCAGGACCTCACAGCCATGCTCTCTGATCATCGGGGAGAATCAGGCCTTCTCATTGCTACTCAGATGAGGACTGGACCCAGCACACCGGCAGGTCTATACATCAGACTGTTGGGGCACTTGGCAAGGTGTTCTATGGGGGGCCTTGTGGTAGCACCCAAAAGAGACAGTAATGAAACATCATCCTGGGTAGATGGTTTTCTGTTTGTTTGTATTTTGTTTGTTTGGTTTGGGTTTTGTTTTTGTTTTTTTCTTTTGTTAAAGATTTACTTATTTTATGTTTATTTGAGTACACTATCACTCTCTTCAGACACACAAGAAGAGGGCATCAGATCTCATTACAGATGGTTGTGAGCCACCATGTGGTTGCTGGGAATTGAACTCAGGACCTCTGGAGAGAAGTCAGTGTTCTTAACCACTGAGCCATCTCTCCGGGCCCTTGTTTTTGTTTTGCTTTGCCTTATCATCTGACACAAGCTAAAATCATTTGAGGAAATACCCCCACCAAACAAATCTGTGAGTGGGCCTGTGGTACATTTTCCTGATTGGTAATTGAGGTAGAAGAGCCAAGTTCATTATGAGTGATGTCACCCCTGAGCAGGTGGTCCTGGGGTTTAATAGAAAGCAGGCTGAGGAGTTCTTGGAGGAAAAAGCCAGTAACCATGGCTCCTTCTTCAGTTCCTGCCTCCAGGTTTCTGCCCTGACTTTATGTTCTGCCCTGACTTGCTTCAAGGACCGACTGTGATGTGGAACTTTAACCTGAAATAAACCCTTTTGCCCCACATTGCTTCTCCTTGTAGTGTTTGATCGCAGCAATAGAAGCCCTAGCTGAGGCAGAACCATAGCTGAAGAGGACAGACACGGTTGCAACAAGCAAGACACCAAAAAAGCCAGGAAGTGAAAAGGTCTCACTTCAACCTTTCTTTTGTATGTGTCTCTTAATATCTAACTACAGTTGCCTGCCACCTAACAGAGGAGAAATGCGTCCCTGTGCAAATTTCAGATGGGTTATGTGTTGCTCTGAAACTGTGCTTATTCTTACACGCCAGTAAGATGTGTCTGACACTAGGAGATGCCATCTGATGAAAGGTGTGCGTCCAGGCCATCGTTGATGGGAAAGTCAGAAAGAGGTACTCAGCTGCATTCCTTACATTGGCAGGGTATTCTCCAGTCTTTGAAGTTCTCACATGGGTAGGATTGTTGAATACCAATGCCAGAAAGCATATGGGGCTGGTTAGAAATACAAAGAGAGCCTAGATCGCCTGTTTGTTTGGTTTTGTTTTTTTCTGATGAGAGCCACTTGTGCTATCAGACTAGAGAAACATGAGCCCCAAAGAATTAGAGGCAGCTCAGCCTAACTTCTTAGGACTGTTAGAAAAAACATTTTTGTGCCCCCCCAACCCCCAAGCATCTTGAATCTCACCAGAGATTCTTCTACCTGTGAATTCACCAACCTCCCTCATACCTCTGAAAGTGATCTTTGTCCCCATTTACAGATGAGAGGATTCAGACAAGAGAGGGAACCAGTTACATCAAAGGACACACGTGTGGTTCAAAGCTGAGCTGGGACCCATGGCCAGGGGTGAGGATCCCTAGACGAATGCCTCTTCGCCTTCTTCCTCTTTGTTGGGGAAGAGGAGTGTAAGGGGCACCCAGTTAGAACTACCTCACGCATCTGCATCACTGCAAAGCTAGAGAGTGGCCCAGCTCCAGAGTGGGCAGACTACCATCAGGGACGCTGCCTGGGAATGTGTTTCTGCCTCTTGTTTGGCTCCCCTGCTCCTTTTTTCTGACATTCCCTGCCCTCACCTTTCTCTTTTTGCTCCCTGACACCACTGACTCTGAGGTGGAGCCAGGAAACGTGGCTCTCTGTTATGGTGGCTTTGCTTTCTAGCAGCAGCTGCAGGGAGTAGGGAAGCATGTCGTCACATGGGGACCAAGTGTCAGAGCACATCCCTCCCCTGACTGAGCAACCAAAGTGGAGGCCCTTTTTAGTACAACATCACAGGCCTTTCCCTACAGCAGAAAACCTGTAACAATGGTTTGTCTGACAACTTAATCCCAGGAGAAAAGCGGAAGCAGGCAGATATGGGAAGACTAGCTAGAGAAATGAACAGGGTGATGGGTAAGACTCGAGTTAGAAGAGAAACTCGGGTGTTTAATATTTCCACTATGCTGACCTTGGCCAAGTCATTAAACATTTTTTTGAACTTTTATTTATTAACTGAAATTTAAAAGTCTATGCTTCCTGGTTTCTTGTTCGGAAGATGTCATATGTAGGAAAGCGATTTGGAGACCGCAAAGGACTTTCAAAGTGAAAGGTGTTTTTTATTAAATAGAAAAAAGGAAGATCAAGAATGACAGGAGAGAGAGAGGAGGGAAAAGCCAGGGGGCTAGGAGTAAGTGCCAGTGGAAATGAATGCTTTCCCACCGAGAAATGCATTAGGCACTTTCAAATGTTCCTTCTTTTTCTAGAAGATCATAAAAAGAAAGCTATTCCTAATGGGCATCAATTATAAGACTTAAGAGTTAGTTTATGGCACCTGTGATGGGGAGCTATCACGGCAATTCTTTCAGAGATTTCCCAGCCCTAGCTTGGTACACAACACTTCCTGTTCCTTATCCTCTGCCATCCTGGAAAGGGCATTGCTAGGCCTGAGGGAGGTGGAAGGGATGGAGCCCCCACTGGGTTGGGCTGGGATGGACTGGAGTAATTCTGGTTTAAGATGAAGAAGGAAGGGACAATACATATTAAATGCCCAGATGTTCCCTAACAGATGTTCCTCCCCCAAGCCTACCCAAATCAAACCTCAAGACTGAAGCCTGGGTTCTTGCAGGTTCCAGGACAATCACACATAAAAATATTTCCATCTCCCCATCATGCAAACTACTCTGCACGCAAAATGGTGTGCACACATCTAAGTTCCGGCCAGCTCCCAGTACACAGACTGTGATAACTGCCAGAGAATACAGTCCTGTAACAGTCAATTGTCCTGCCCTGCCCAGTTCTCCAGCCTGGATCCTCATACTTAACTTGCCTCTCTTAACCAAAAACAATCCTAGGAGATGTAATTGAGAAGGAGGCTGTTTGCAAGGTACCAGGTGAAGGTAGACTCGAAGACAAAGCCCTGGGGCAAAGAAAGCCAAAGGCCTAGTGGGAATAGGAAGACCAAATTGAAAGCCACAAGGGTTCTCAATCTTTCTAATTATGTGACCCTTTAACACAGTTTCTCATGTTGTAGTATCCTCCAACCATTATGCTACTTCATAGCTATAATTTTTCTAATGCTACAAATAATAAGGTAAATATCTATGTTTTTTAATGGTCTTGGTTGACCCCTGTGGAAGGATTGTTTGGCTCCCAAAAGGATCATGACCACAGGTTGAGAATTTCTGGTTTAGGAGTAGAGGTGAAAGAGAAATTGGAGGACTATTACTTAGGTTTGTAGGATCTAGGAATTGGGAGATATTCACAGAAGACCATCCACACCATCAGAGTACAGGTGAAATATTGTGGTAGTTTGAGGGGAGAGTCTATGGCCCCTTCTGGACCCTAACTGGGTTTCCTCTTTTCTAGCTTTGTCTATATGAGCTCCATTTTATTGCCCAGGGTGGGGAAAACAGTACCCTAAAGCATCCCTCAGAAGAACTGAAGAAAGGGAATTCTTTTCAGTTTATTTTGCATGTTTCTGCTATTGATCCAATTTGCCTGGAGGGTCTGGGGAAATAAGGGAGGTTTTGGGTAGTGTTGCCTGAATTTCATAAAAGCCCCAGTTTCCATGGCTGGGGTTGAGACTGAAACTCAGTGTCACTAAAGCTAGCCTCTCTCCCTCCCTCTCTCTCTCTGTCTCTGTGTCTCTGTCTCTCTCTGTCTGTCTCTGTCTCTCTTTCTGTCTCTCTTTCTGTATCTCTCTGTCTGTCTCTCTGCTCTTTCTGTGTGTGTCTCTCTCCTCTCTTTGCTGAGAGGCATGCTTCTGGACCAGGCAGTTCAAGAATCAGTGAAGAAATCACACTTCAGCAGCTGCAAGGTTCTGGGGCCTGAACACCTTCTGGGTGCTTTGATGCTAGCAGACTCTCTGCTCAAGAGAGACAGCAATAGAAGATATGATCTATGCCCTCAACATCTTCATAATTCAGCTGGACAGTCAGAATGTCTACCGAATGGTCACTATCTTGTTAAGTTCATGTCACCAACCTCCACCCCAAAGTGTAAACTATAGAGAAAGGGCTATGTGAATAATGTTCATGGAGAGAGGGGGACTGTAGAGAACAGGAGAGGCCAAGTTCTAGAAAGTTACTTGTGAGTGGGCCCTACTCCAGGCCATTTATACAAAGGCCACAGGGAAGAAGCTATGTGGTTCTCAGTAATTAACACACCTGACAGAAGACTGTGTGGAAGAGCAGGGGACTCTGCAGAGGGTAGAGGCCTCATTCTGCTTTCAGCTCTAGTCTCCATATTGCTGGGGATTTATTACTTAATTTGCATGGTGGCACTGTTATCTATGGCATATTGTCTATGGTCATTGGCCACTACACTATTCACAGAGTCTCTGAGCACATCCTTTTCTCTGTTGAGTGTCCTAAGAAGAGACAGGGTTACCTCATAACTGAGAAACCAACCTCAGCCTGGCCTTGGCTTTGAGGGTGTGCCGATTGAGAACTGTACAGGCCTCTAACCAATCCCCCAACCCCAGCAGCCAGCTGTCCCGTCTGTATGCATTTCAGTCTCAGAGTTTATAAATGAACCAAGAGAGGTCTCTTTTTCCTCCCAAGAGGCCAGGATGTCTCTTGAAATACAGAGATGTTCTTTCTTTCTCTTCTATGGTTTCTGACTTCATTGTTTCTCTTTGGTGAGGAACAGGGCTTGGATTGAACATGGTTGCCATCTGCAGCTGAAAGGCATAGAGAAGGGAAAGGGGTGGAAAAGAGGTGTGGATGCACACAACCATGCTCCTGGTTACACTCCCAATAAATGAGGCTAATGAATGAACAAGAGAGAAACCAAAGGGAAGCATGGGAGGGAAGGAGCAAGGAGGATGGGAGGCTGTGGAGATGGGTGTGGGGAAGACAGAGAGGCTGACAGAGATAGAGAAGAGAAGCTTGTAGGACCAGGATCGAAACTGGAAACTATAGACCTCGAAATGGAAGAAGGGAAATGGGTGGAGACACAGAGGTAGCCAGCTAAACACAAGAGAGATAGAAACAGCCAGGCATTGTAAGCAAGAAGGCTAAGATGGGGGAAGGGGTGCAAAGGGAGATGGTGAGGAAAGGGATTGTGTGGAGAAGAAAGGGAGAAATAGACGGACCCTGTGGTCATGTGGAGTCTCAGTGTCAACAGAAGTAAGTACCAACTAACATATCAAACACAAAAAAGTACATCATTGCCTGTCTTGTATTATGACTTTAGGTGAAGAAAACCACTTTCTTGTTCAGTCAGAGTAGAGACCATGAACTAAGGCTGTCTAGGTAAAATGTGAGACTACCAGTTCCCAACAGTGTGGCACTAGTCTGAGCCTCAGTTTCCCCTCCATGAAAATGGGGAAAATATTAATGCCAACTCCAGTGTTGTCATGAAGATTAGATATTTTCATAGATACTATGGAAGCAACTACAATAGCAGAACAGTACTTGGCATATTAAAAAGGCATTGAGGGGTCTGTAAGTGCAGACAGGATGTGGATATGCACAAGTCAAAAAAACAGGAAGGCTGCATGCAGGGATAACAAAGGGTGATCCCACTTCTTTGTAGTAAAAAAAATTTGAGTCTTGGTTCCTTTAAAAATAAAACAGAAAAATCACAAGAATATGGGTCTTTTGTTGTTGCTGTTTTAGTCCCAGGTGTGGGATATTGGGCTGCTTCAAATTGTCCACAGCAGCTGACTATGATTTACCCGTGCTCTAGTGGCAGTGTGAATATGCCAGCTGCAGATAGTTTCTGTGATTGTGTGATGTTTTTAGAGGGTATATAAATGCTAGGACCCCAGGAGGAGGAGGTTGGTTGTTGGTTACAGTTTTTTAAGTAGTTGTGCACAAAGAAGAAATTAGATGTCCTGACAGCAAAAATCAAACTTGCCCCAAGGAACTTGATGCCTCTAATCAGTAGGAAAAAGTTTAATGATAATGTCACCCCCTTTTCTACCCCTGCCTTCATTCAGGGAGGTCTCTTCTTTCCTCTCTATCATTTTTTTCTCTTTTCTAGGGCTAGAGGTTTGAATGGGCAGAAGAAAAGGTATGGAGAGGGGCAGAAGAAAGAAGAACCCACAAAATAGTAAAAGACGGGCTACACCTCTTCACCCACAAATATGTTTCTTCTAGTAGACAGGCTTTTTGTTGCACTCTGTGGATCTGAGGTAGAAGGAGGAGGAGAAGGAGGAGGAGGAGGAGGAGGAGGAGGAGGAGGAGGAGGAGGAGGAAAATAAGTAGCTCTCAACCATGCACCAGGGCAGCAGGGCATCTGAGAACAGCAGAAAGATAAGGGAAAAGGAAGCTTCGGTCTGTGTCAAAATAGAATCTGTAGAAGTGAGAGCAAAGCTTGTGAGAAGGAACAAGAGGACATGAAGTCAAAAAGAGTCAAGTCAGCATATCCCACACAGAGGAAGCAAGTGGATGGGAAATGAGATGGTGTTCTCCAGAGGTGCTCAGACTCCATCTGTAGGAAATGTGGCATCAGTTCCATGAATCCTTTTGTAGAGCCCAGGGAAAGTTTGGGGTACTTCTCTCCCCTTCCTTCCCAAGTGTGTGTTAGATGGTTTCCTTCCTAAACAGATGTGACGCTTGAAAAATGAGTTCCTTGGTGTCCACCAGTAGGAGGGATCACACACAGATCTCAACCACGGACAGGGGACAGGCAGAAATGGGAGCAGAGAGCAGACCTGGGATACAAGAAGAAAAGTGCTCGTTTTGTTATAGCTTCATCCCTCACCCTACATGAAGTTGCTGCTCATGTTCCCAGCATGAGTGAGCATCCCAGCAGGGGAGGAATGTTTCTCCTTCTCTGCTCCTTAAGAGGGCACCTGCTGATACCAGTGACACACCAAACTAGAGAGCAGTACCCTGCATATAGTGGGTGATACTCCACGAAAGCACTTTGTTATCAGGCATGATTCTTGAATCCAGTGGGACTCCCCCCCCACCCCCACCCCACGCAACATTTTTCCTCAGAAAGTGCAACCATCCAATATCTTATGTCTCCACATTTACTAAAGCTGAGCCTGGAGCAACATGCATAAGAACAGTGGAAAAAGTTTTAATGTATTAATTACTAACTGCCAGCACTCATTTGTGGTTATGAATATTGTAATCACAGCTGTCACTTACTGCAAACCTCCCCAGGGTGCAGGTACTTATACCCATAAGCTCCCAAATCTTCTCAAGGACCCCACGGAGGAGAGAGGCAAGTTTCTGTGTTCTGGACAAGGACTCAGCTTAGACAAGGGAATTGCCTCTATACTCAGGATAGTCACATAGACTCCAGTCTCCAAAACTAAATTTACCCCCAGCTCTCTCAAGGAACATGGGTTGTCTTTTGTTTTCATTTCTGCTTAAAATTCAGAATTCCTGTATAGCAATTTCTACTCCAGACTCTCACTGCCTTTCACTCCTCTGGTGGGATGTGCTGAGACCATCCTTAGGAGTCAGACCCCCTCTACAAAACTTTGAGGGAAAAGAGAGCCTTTGCCTGAAACTGGATGCCATTTCTCCCTATGGTCACCTCCTTTATGTTTAACTTGAGTTTCCAGGGAAGCCGGATACATAGGTACCAGGGAATCCCTTCTCAAATGCTTGGAGTAGCAAAAGCTATTCAAAATTTTTGGTATCCTTCACCCAAGGTCTCCACTGAGCATGTCACTGATACTCATATTATTTCTCTTTGTTGATTGAGATTGAGATCACTATTCCATGGAGTGTTGCTTGTATAGCTAGAGATAGCTACACAAAAATCTCACAAAATAGTGAGGCTCCACGTCTATGCAACAGGATCAAATGATTCTAGACCACTGTTTCAGAAACAGTGTGGGAGTTTGGGGTCAGGGTTGACACAATCATGACATGGGTCCATGAGTCTGGGACAGCTGTTTTTAACTGCCCTTTTTCTGCCTCACTTACCATGATCAAAGTATTTCACAGAAATTCCTTAGAATTCTATGTACAACTTTGTGTATTTATCTTTTTCTGCATAAACACATATACACAGACTCAATTGGGCACACACACAGATACACAGAGACTTATACACATAGAGGCATATACAAATCACACACACACACACACACACACACACACACACACACACACACACAGACACACACACACAAAACCCACAGGGACACAGACACAAACAGATTCAGACACACCTGATACCAAAACTCCTGTTCTTTTGAGAGATTAGACTTCAGAGATGTTCAATCAAGGAAGATAACAACATTTAGTCTCAAAAAGTAAGGCTATTTCCCCAGCTCCTCACATGCTGTAATATTATACTATGATACCAACACTGATGAAATTCAATCTGGAAGTGACCAGTCCCCCAATCTCCGTACCAGAGTTCAACTGAGTAGAAGCAGTTTCCTTGGGAATGATTCTCTACCACCACTAGAAAATATTGTGGGTCCATGTGCATTGAACAAGAATGAGTCCAACACGTGAGACTTCTTAGCCTACTTGTCAGCCTGTTCCCTTCCATGGGAGGTGCACCCTACCCCATCCCCAACCCAAATGGACAGTCACACAGAAATCTACTGGGTTTCCACATACCACCTGTCTGGCCATCTCCCATCTCAAGGTAATAGCTGCCACAGAAAAGAAGGAACAGGACAGGGAAAGGACAAGAAAGGAGAGGAGACCTGCAGGATAAAGCATGTGAAGAAACGCCAGGAGCTCAGCTTCCAACAGTGATTAATTTAGAGAGAGAAAATAGATTCTCATTGCCAACCACCAAATCTGCAGAGGCTGACAGTGAAGCAGTGATCTCCAACATCAGGCAGCCATGTCCTATGAAAATGCAATTCCTGACCTTCCTGTTCTTGCACCAACAGGACGGCAATGGATATCAGTTCTCACTTTGTTGAATAAAAAAGAAACTCTGAACCTGGAGATAAGATCTAGAATGCTTTCTAGAATGTGCCTCCAGTCTGAGAGACTTGTGCTTTTCCCATGTGTGCTTATGTCTGACCATCCCTGTTCCTGGGAGTGTCCAGTGTCACCAGTTGACTCAGACACTAGGAGAAGGCTGAAATGTGTTGTTAGTACCTCATCTGCCTTCCTAGAAGAATCACATAATGGCTTGTCAACTATGAAGCCCTTCTTTCATCAGACACAAGCCGTGTGTGGTGATATATGACTACAATACCAACCCCTAGAAGGAGGAGGCAGAAAGGTTTGAAGCAAGGCCCATCTTACCTATACTAGGGGTTCAAAGCTGGCCTGTCTGTGGTGGGGGCGAGGACGGGGGGTGGGTGGGAGCAAAACAAACAGATACAGACCATACCCTTGTATAACTCATAGTAAAAGAGGAAAAAATTCTCTGATGAATGGGTTTCCCTATCCATTCCATAATGGTTCCAGTATCCAAAGGGAGTTAATGAGAACTAAGAAGCCTAAAACATCAGCATTGTCTTACCCTGCTGCTGTTAAACAAATGAGGAAACCGAATCTCAGGGAGTTAAAAGAACTCACCCAGTCACACAAGCAGTAGATGGCATGGTCACATTGTCAAGTGTCATTCCCATTGTCATGCTCCACCATAGCTCCACAACCCAAAGAGACATAGAATGTCTGGAGCATAGGTAACATTTCTGCAGTATGTTCTTGAAATAGCCACTCTGTAAACGCTCATTGAAAAAACCAGCACACTATGAAGTCAGCTAAGTTTGGAGCCTCAGGTCTGTGGAAATAACTCCCTTGGTCATGTTCAATCCTGTGGCTTTCACACTGCTTCGACTACATCTTTCCACAACACATCTTAGCGCTCCATACTCTCTAGCCCAGAACACTGGAACACCCACAGTCAGTAAAGCTTACCCCTTCAGCCATAAAAGTTCCCATTAATGGCTTCTGTTCTGTTCTGGCTTCTTGTTCCTATTCTGACCCCCCTCCTCCATTTACCTCCCGTAAAAATTTGGGTGCCTCCCTCCTCAGTTGAATCTGATTCTTCATTCTTTCGAATAATTTGCACATTTATGGATATCCCATTTTCCTGGCATCAGGGCTTCCTAGCCTCTTGACTTATCTTCCTTCTACTCTCTCTGAATCACTTCTGAGGCCTTTCAATCTTTCTGCCCCTCAGTAATTACTCCATTTTCTTCAAAGGTATCAAAGAAAGGACTTGAAATGTCATCAGTCATATTCTTAGGATAAATTGGAGAGCAGAGCTTGGCCTTTGGCCTTTCTCCATTGTGATGAGTTTCTCTAGTGAGTTCGTTCCTGGAGCTAAATAGTACTTACTTGGTGCTGGTGGACAGGCTGCACTAAAGGCAACTCCCCACTGTCTCTGCTCAGTTTAGTCCTCCAACTGAAATATGGCAACAAGGTTAAGTTCATGGTTTTGACCCTAGCTAGTGTCTAACTGTCATTCTGCTTCTGCCCTTCGAATCCTGGCTAACATGTTCACACGGGTGTTGGTGTCCTTGGGCATGAGAGAAACAGTAGAAGTGAGTTCAGTTTCCTGTCTCTGAAAAAAAAAAAAAAAAGGCAGCAAGAAAAACAAAATAGCAACCACAGAAGGTCTGCACTCGGGGGTCAGAGCCACACAATTCAGATGATGTCAGCTTCTCCCCACACTTGGCTTTCTAGCCACTTCTCCCAGTTTACCTCTCACATTATTACCCTTGGCCAAATCTCATAATTATTTTGCCAGGAAATGGTTAACAGGAACCGTTCATTCCCTTCACTCAAACAAAGCTATTCCTTTTCTGCTGCTGTCTGCTTGCTTTATTCTTCCCTGACAGCGAGGCTCACTTACATCGCTTCCAGATACTTCATTTGACCCCCCCCCCCATAACTGAGAGGGGAGGGAAAAGGCTTTAAAGGAAGCTAAAGAAGGATTATCCATGCTGAGGGCCCTTTCCCAAGAAACCTACCACCCTGGGGCATGTGACTGCCTTTCACAGGGTTGCACTCACATGTGCTTCCTTATAGGAAAATGTAAAAGTTGATTTTTCTCTCCACCTAAATGTTCAGGGAATCCTTCAGGGAATCATTTTTAAACAACACTGCTTATTACTCCTTCCTCCCAACACCTGGGATCATCTGAAATATAAGACAAACAACACTCTCAACAGAGTCATTAAGACATGTTACAGAAAAACACTAGTAGTATCCACACAAACATTAATTTAAAGACCGTACACAGTCTCAGGTCATTTCTAGCTAATATTTTTTTATACTACATTCC